>NW_027331997.1:0-300000 GCF_048418815.1 Hemitrygon akajei | reverse complement strand
TCCATATTCCACCTTGTAAATAGTAAAGGAACCATTAGGAGGTAGTGCCCATAATATGATCTGCTTTATCTTACAAGTTTGAGAAGGGGAAGGGAAAATCTGATGTGTTAGTATTACAGATGAACAAAGGGAACTATGGAGCTGTGAGGGAGGAGCTGGCCAAAGTTCAATGGGACAATACCCTAGCAGGGACGACAGTGGAACAACAATGGTAGGTATTTCTGGGAATAATGCAGAAGGTGCAGGATCGGTTCATTCCAAAGAGGAAGAAAGATGCTAACGGGAGTAAGGGGTGGCCGTGGCTAACGAGGGAAGTAAAGGGCAGTATAAAAATAAAAGAGAAGAAGTATAACATAGCAAAGATGAGCGGGAAACCGGAGGACTGTGAAGCTTTTAAAGAGCAACAGAAGATAACAAAAAAGGCAATACGCCAAGAAAAAATGAGGTACGACGGTAAACTAACCAAGAATATAAAGGAGGATAGTAAATGCTTCTTTAGGTATGTTAATAGCAAAAATATAGTTAAGACCAAAATTGGACCATTGAAGACAGAAACGGGTGAATTTATTATGGGGAACAAGGTAATGGCAGATGAGCTGAACAAGTACTTTGGATCTGTCTTCACTAGGGAAGACACAAACAATCTTCCAGATGTAATAGTGGTCAAAGGAACTAGGGTAAAGGATGAACTGAAGGAAATGTTTGGGCAAGAAACGGTGTTGGATAGATTGAGTTGGATAAACGGTGTTGGACCTGATGGTCTGCATCCCAGGGTACTTAAAGAGGTGGCGTTAGAAATCGTGGACGCATTGGTAATCATTTTCCAATGTTCTATAGACTCAGGAATAGGTCCTGCTGACTGGAGGGTGGCTAATGTTGTCCCACTTTTCAAGAAAGGAGGGAGAGAGAAAACAGGGAATTATAGACCGGTTAGCCTGACGTCAGTGGTGGGAAAGATGCTGGAGTCAATTATAAAGATGAAATTACGACACATTTGGATAGAAGTAGAAGGATCAGTCCGAGTCAGCATAGATTTATGAAGGGAAAATCATGCTTGACTAATCTTCTGTTTTTTGAGGATGTAACTATTTAAATGGACATGGGAGAGCCAGTGGATGTCGTGTACCTGGACTTCCAGAAAGCATTTGATAAAATCCCACATAGGATATTAGTGGGCAGAATTAGGGCACGTGGTATTGGGGGCAGAGTACTGACATGGATTGAAAATTCGCTGGCTGACAGGAAACAAAGAGTAGCGATTAACGGGTCCCTTTCGGAATGGCAGGCTGTGACCAGTGGGGTACCGCAAGGTTCGGTGCTGGGACCGCAGCTGTTTACAATATACATTAATGATTTAGATGAAGGGATTAAAAGTAACTTTAGCACATTTACTGATAAGTGGCAGTGTGAAATGTCAGGAAGATGTTATGAGAATGCAGGGTGACTTGAACAGGATGGGAGATTGGGCAAATGTATGGCAGATGCAGTTTAATGTGGATAAATGTGAGGCTATCTACTTTGGTGGCAAGATCAGGAAGGCAGATTACTATCTAAATGGAGTCAAATTAGGAAAAGGGGAAGCACAACGAGATCTAGGTGTTCTTGTACATTAGTCAATGAAAGCAAGCATGCAGGTACAGCAGGCAGTGAAGAAAGCTAATGGCAGGCTGGACTTTATAACAAGAGGAATTGAGTATAGGAGTAAAGAGGTCCTTCTGCAGTTGTACGGGGCCCTGGTGAGACCCCACCTGGAGTATTGTGTACAGTTTTGGTCTCCAAATTTGTGGAAGGACATTCTTGCTATTGAGGGAATGCAGCGTAGCTTCACAAGGTTAATTCCCGGAATGGCGGAACTGTCATAAGTTGAAAGATTGGAGCGACTGGGCTTGTATACACTGGAATTAAGAAGGATGAGAGGGGATCTGATTGAGACATATAAGATTATTAAGGAACTGGACACGCTGGAGGTAGGAAGCATGTTCCCGCTGATGGGTGAGTACAGAACTACAGGCCACAGTTTAAGAATAAGGGGTAGGCCATTTAGAACTGAGATGCGGATTAACTTTTTCACCCATAGAGTGGTGGTTATGTGGAATGCTCTGCCCCAGAAGGCAATGGAGGCCAAGTCACTGGATGCATTCAAGAGAGAGTTAGATAGAGCTCTTATAGATAGTGGGGTCAAGGGATATGGGGAGAGGGCAGGAACGGGATACTGATTGTGTATGATCAGCCATGATCACAGTGAATGGCGGTGCTGGCTAGAAGGGCCGAATGGCCTACTCCTGCACCTATTGTCTATTGTCTATATCGAGTAACCTTGGACATTCAGCTCCCAACTACAAACATCCTTCAGCCACGATGCGGTGATAGACACAACATTATACCTGGCAAGCTGTAATAGTGCAACAAGATCATCCATCTTACTTACTTTTACACTCGGCACAGTGAGATGCACCTTGTGTACTGCATTTTCTACCCTTTTTGATTTTGCCTCCCTAATGTACTGATATTCAATCTATTGGCTACAACTACGTCCCATCACCTGCCAGCCCTTCCTGACAGTCCTATCCTGAGGCCATTCACCCAGGCTCTCACCCCGATGCCAAATTAGTTTAAACCCTTCCCAACAGCTCTAACAAATCTATCCGCAAGAATATTGGTCTCCCTCGGGTTCAGGTGCAACCCGTCGCTTTTGAGCACGTCATACTTCTCCGAGGAGAGATCCTAATTATGGAAGATCCTGAGGCACTTCCCCCTGCACCAGTTTCTCAGCCGCGCATTTATCTGCCAAATCATCCTGTTTCTACCCTCACTGGCGCGTGGCACAGGCAGCAATCCAAAAATTACTACCCAGGAGGTCCTGCTTCCAAACTTTCTACCTACTTCGCTAAAATCTCCTTTCAGGACCTCTTTGCTTTTCCTTCCTATGTCATTGGTACCAATATGTACCAAAATACCTAGCTGCAGTCCCTCCCTCTCCAGAATGTTGTGGATATGATCTGAGACGTCCCTGACCTTGGCACTGGGAGGCAACATATCATCCGGGTTGCCCGTTCACGTCCTCAGGATCTCCTGTCTGTTCCGTCACTATTGAGGCCCCTATCACTACCGCTCTCTTCTTCTCTCGCTTTGCCTTCTGCACCACGGACCCATGCTCAGTGCCTGTAACTCGGTTGCCGTGGTATTCCCCCGGGAGGTCATCCCCCACAAAAGTATCCCAAGTGGTATACTTATTTACTTATATACTTATTTTTTGAGGGGGGTGGCCTCTGGTGTACTCTGTTCTAATTGCCTATTTACATTTCAGTTCCTCCTGACAGTCACCCAGTTACCTCAGGGCACTTGCAACTTCGTGGTGTCCGGGTGATTGTTTCCCTGTAACTCTTTTCAATTATTGTCCAATTATCTTCCACTCTCCCATACAAATCAAAGGTCATCTAAGTCCTGCTCCAGATCCACAGAAACTTAGAAAACCTACAGCACAATCCAGGACCTTCGGCCCAGAATGCTGTGTCGAACGTGCCCCTACCTTAGAAATTACCAGGCTTACCTATTTCCTTCAAAATCACTAAGCGCTATGTACCATCCCTAACATGGTCTTCAAGGAGCTGCAGCTGGATGCACCACGCAGGTGTAGTTCCCTGGGACACTCTGGGTCTCCCAGGATTCCAACATCTGGCATGAAGAACACGCAACCTCCATTAACAATACCAGGCACAGTAAGAGAAATACAAAAAGAAGGAAAACTTGTAGAAACTTGCTCAGAGACAACGCCTCTTCCTAGCTGAAGCCTCCTTTGAGCCAAAGGCTGAGGCTTCTACTCTCGCCACAAGCCTACTCCCGACAATCACCACCCCGCCTGTCCCTTCTCTACTTTTACTTAGTTTGCAGTGCTTTGCTTCCGCTGCTGATAGGGCCTCTTCAATGGCCAAATGCCCGTGAAGCTCTCAGAGAGACGGTAGGTACAATTAATTCGGGCAAATGTGAGAAGTTGCTCTTTTGAAGGCCAAGTTCGCGAGCGATGTGCACGGTGAATGCTGGGACCCTTAGGAATACTGATATACGGACGGGTCTTGTCCATCGCTCCCTGAAAGTGCCGGAAGCTTCCTTATGAGAATAGCTCCCTGAAAGTGGCAACACAATTGGTAGCGTGCAAGCGACGAGTTCAGGTGCGAGTATGTATTTTTGGAAGTTGTGCTGTAACTGAACTAACGTTGGTGATGAGACAATTTCAATATTGTGCGCAGATTTGGTGTCCACGTCACGAGAACGATGGGGAGGCTCTGGGGAGGGTGCAGATGAGTTTCACCACGATTACAGAATATTGGCTTCCGAGAGAGGTCGATCACGCTTGAATTGCTTTGTCTGGGCCGTTGGAGACTGAGACGTCAATCTCAGAGAATTCATAAATTCATGAGAGGCATAACACAGTTCGACAGTCTGTGACTCGATGCAAATATCAAGCTCTGGAATGAATAGGTTCAAGGTTAGATGGTAAAGTTCAAAGGGGATTTAGGACGCATGTCTTCCACAGAGAGTGATCGATGTCTGGAATGAGCTGCCGAGGGAGGGACTGGAAACAGTTACTCAGCGGCATCTGAGAGGCGTTTGAACTCATGCTTAGGCTGGGAACGGAGGGACATTGACCATGTTCCTGAAGATGGGATTGGTTTAAATTGGCATCGTGTCTGCATACGCATGGTACATCTACTATTTTATGTTCTATGACTATCTACAGATCTGAACACTGCAATCTCGGCCTTCCTGTCAAATTGTGAGGATCACCAACTGTTGCGGTTGACGAGATTCTACAAGGAGCGACTGGAGCAGGCGATTGAGGAGCGTGTGGAGGGAGTCGGCTTCATGTTAATGGGCGAGGATCACTTCACCGGGCTAGAGTATCACGTAAGTGGAAGAAACATAGGCTGAGAGTAGATTCCACTGAATCTATCACAGACTGACAGAACCGGTGTAACGTCACCTCTGGGCAGTGAAAATCCTGCAATGCTTGTGATCAACATGAAGAAAAGTGTTTTCATTTGCTGAAACACTGAACTTTTATTAACCAATACACGCCTCTGTCCATATTTCTGAGCATATTCACTTTTAGACGTGTTAGGATACAAACAATGATAGAGAAGGGAAGTTAATGATGTGACTCTTGACGGACATTGCAAGTGGACAGAGAACCATTGACATCACATGTTCCCAATGTTCGACCTTAATGGTCATTCACCAGACTGACTTGATTATCCACGGGTTTCACACAAATCAAATATATAGTGGCTTATTTCTCAGCTCATTTCTCGAGTCTACCTTCAACCCCATCGTCAATTGAACAGGCAGCACTGAATATCATTTCTCTTTTCAACTACTGACCCTCTTGCATTTGATCAAATATCCCAACAGGCCTCATGGTTCAGTTACCTCTTTGTGACTGTTCCATTTGGAGTTTGTAATTACAAATACTGTTAACACTGGGAACTGCAAAATCATACAATTGAAAATAGTCCAATTGAAAATCTACAGCTATCACAGAATTACCAAGAAACGCCTTTCTAATGGTCCTCGTTTTACTGGGACACATTCACCTATTGCTCACCAGACTGAATTTTAGAGAAGATCCACGCATTATCCCTAACTCTGCCATTCCACACGAGACAGCTGACAATTTTAATCCAAACTTCCTTCTCTGCGTTACTACCATTTGATTTTGGTCTCTCTGACACGCACAAAAGTCCTGCAATTGCTGGCTGCCTCTCACTGCCAGTTCCCAGCTGTAGGCTGACACTGGACACTCACGGAGCCTGGCAGTGAATTGTGAAGCTGTTGCTGTTCACCAGGGTTTATCCCAGGGAAAGTCAACAGTGACCCTGTCATAGTTTGACTTAGCTATAGACATCGAACTCTACAGAACAGCAACAGGCTCTTCGGCCCATCAAGTCCACACTGACCTATCATATGCCTGGTCGCGTTGATCTGCACACGGACTAGAAACATCCACACGCATCCCATTCATGTACTTATCCAACTGGTTCTTAAATGTTCAAATGGAATGCAGATATACCACTTCCAATGGCAGCTCGTTCCATACTCTCACCAGCCTCTGAGTGAAGAAGTTCTCCCTCAGATATTCTTTCATCTTTCATCCTTAATCCATGATCACAAGTTCCGGTCTCACCCAACCACAGTAATAGATGCCTGTTCGTATCTACCTTATGTATACCTTCTATAAACCTCTATCACATCTCTCCTGGTCCTCCTACATTCTGTGACAGCCCTAACCTATTCACACTTCCCCTATATCTCAGGCCCTCAAGTCCTGACAACAATCTGTATTTATTTTCTGCACTCGTTCTATCTTATTGATATCCTTCCCAGAGGTAGGTACACCCATTGCTTCAAAATCGCCTCTGAAACATCAATTGCGACATTATATCCCAACTTCTATATTCAATATATTGATTTATGAATGCCCCTATCCTAAAGACTTTACCAAGACGTCTACCTTCGACAACACTTTCAAGCAATTTTCGATCTGTATTCCCTGATATCTGGCTTTCCCCGTGCTGCTCAATGCCCTACCACTCAATGTCTTAGTGTTATCGTGGTTTGTCCTCAAATAGTGCAACACCTCACACTTGTCTTCATTAAATTCTGTCTGCCGATCTCCATTCTACCTGCTTCTAGCTGTTTGGTCCTGCTGCAAGCTCTGTTAAACTTCCTCGCTGTTACTACCTTGATGTCATCCACAGATTTACTGACCCTGTTTACCACATTGCCATCCAGCGCGTTTGTATACATATGACATCCAACACCAGACCAAGTACAGATCCCTGAAGCACACCACTAGTCATAGACCTCCAGTCAGAGAAGCAAAACTCTACTACCACTCTTAGCTTCTCTCTTGTATCCAATATCTAAACTAACTTACCACCATGTCATGAATGCAAGCGACTTAATGTTATTGTCCAGTCTACTATGATGGACCTTGTCAAAGGCCTTGCTGTAGTCCACGTAGATAACATCCACTCGCTTGCCTTCATTACTCGCTTGGTAACATCCTCGAGAAACCATAAGGTTAGTTAATCAGGATATACCAGGTACAAATCGGTGTTGACTATCCGTAATGAATCTTTACCCATCCAAATACTCATATCCAATCCCTCAGAAAACCTGCCAATAACTTTACAACCATTGATGTTAGGCTCACCAACCTGTAATTCCCTGGCTTAATCTTACAGCCGTTTCAGACAGCAGAAAAAAAAAACATTAGCTACCGGAGCTAACATAATACTTCCGGAGCTAACATTTTAAATATCTTTACTGTAGGACCTGCAATCTCTGAACTCGCCTTAAACGAAGTAGGAAGGAAAACCCTAGGGATTTACCCTCCCTAATCTGCCTCAAGACAGCAAATACCTCCTCCTCTGTAATCCGTACAGGGTCCATGATCTCACCGCTGTTTTGCCTCACTCTAAAGACTCTGCATGTCTCTCGAGTAAATGTAAATGAAAAAAATCCATTTAAAATCTCCCCCACCTTTTTCAGCTTCATGCATAAAGGCCCACTCAGAACTTCAAGAGGACCAATTTAGTCCGTTGTTATATTTGTTTTCTAAACATATTTGATGAAGTGTTTGGGGTTCTCTTTTTCCTTTTCTGCTAAAGCAAACTCATTCCGTACTTTAGCCATCCTGATTTCCTCCTTGAGTAACTCTTGCATTTCTTGTACTCACCAAATATCTCATTTGATCCTTTAAGCCTATACTTGCGATGCGCTCAGGGCCTTGATATCCCTACACAAAGATACCGTTGCCTCTTATTCTGTCAGGAACATTCGAACTATTTACTTGTGGTCATTTATGCATTTGATCACTGCACTCCCAAAATATCAGTTTTAGAGGCCGCACATTTACCAAGCACATCTGTACCAGAAAACAGCCAGTCCCAATCCACTGTCGTCAGATCTTTTCTGGTACCACTAAAATTGGCCTTTCTCCCATTTAGAATATTAACCCAAGGACCAGACCCATCCTTTTCCATAATGATCTTTAAACTAATGGTATTATGATCACCAGATCCAAAGCGTTCCCGTGCACACACCTCTGTCGTTTGCCCTGTATTGCTCTCTAATAGGAATTCGAGAATGCGCCCTCTCCAGTTGTCATCTGAGTATATTGATTACAGAAACTTCCCTGGACACATTTGACCCACACTATCCAATCCAGCCTTTTAACTTGGTGTGCCAGTCAATAAATGGAAAGTAAATTATCTACCATCAGAATCTTGTGTTTGTTTCTGTGATCTCCCTGCACATTTGTTCCTCTAAATCCCATTGACTATTGGGTGCTTTACAATATAATCCCACTGACGTGGTCATACCTTTCTTATTCCGTAGTTTCACTCATGTAGTCTCATTGGATCAACTGTCCAGTTTGTCCAGTCTGAGCAATGTAGTGACATTTTATCTGACTAGTTAACCACCCTTCCATCTGTAATCCCTCCAGCTCCATCGAGTCGTTTATAACGCAAGGGAACCCAGGAAAGATGAGCTGCCAATCCTGCACCTCCTCCAACCAAATCACATTAATGGTTACAATGCTGTAACTCAATGTGCTGATACATGCGCTAGGCTGATCTGACTTTCCTACAGTACTTCCTGCATTGAAATAATACGCATTTTGGAACAAAAAAGTTTTATGATGCTCATCCTTTAGTCTCCTGACTTTGTATGTCTCCTTAACAACATCTTTCCCACACAGCCACTCCACTATCCACTCTGGTTCTTCATCCCCCTGCTACTTAACTTTAACATCTCCCCCCGCCAATGCAGTGCTAGCAACCCTTCCCGCGAGGGTATCACTCCCCTTCCAGTTCGGGTGCAAAACGATCACGTATGCCCAAGCCCCAGCTTCCTTGGAAGAGAGCCCAATCATCCGAACATCTGAAGCCCTCGGTCATGCACCATCTCATCAGCCTCACGTTAAACTGTATTGCCGTCCTATTTCAGGCCTCACTAGTACATGGTACGGGTAGCAATCCTGAGAACACAAACCTGGAGATCCTGCACTTCAGCTTAACATCTAACTCCATGAACTCACTTTGCAGGACCTCATCACACTTCCTACTCTTCTCATTAGTACCAACGTGGACCATGACCGCCTGCTACTCACCCTGCCCTTAAGAAGGTTTCGGACTCGATGCGAGATATCACTGGCAGTGACAACACACCATCCAGAAATCTTGTTCTCCTCAAAAGAATCTCCTGTCTTTTCTATTAACCATTGAACAGGGGAGTTAGTGAAATTCTCTCTTCTCACGCTTTCTGAGTCACAAAACGATACTCAGTGCCAGAGACATAATCGCCGTGGATTTCCTCTGTTAGGTCATACCCCGCAACTGTAAGCTGTATACCTGTGCTGGGTCAGTCTAGGATCAGGGTAAATTTGTACCCATCCCTCCACTTCTCAATATATTCCCCATTGTTTATTACAGAGCGTGACTGAGCTCGCGGAGAAGGGAAACCGAGCGGGCGCTTCCAAACTCCTCCTGGATCTGGTGATGGAGAAGGGCTCCGGGGCTCGGAGTGTGATGTGGGAATCCTTTGCGAAACAACATCACCATTTACCGAAGCTGAGTAGAATATTGAATGAAATACAGGAGCGAGGTACGGTGAACAATACACTGTGTGTTACAATGTAAATGCTGATGAATTTACAGTATTACACAGAACAGACTTCATGCAGGTTAATCTGTTTTGAACAGGTGATGGCCAGTTCGCCTGCATGGACACTGAGCGGGGTTTATCTGAAGTGCCCAAACATCTAAAAGGTAATTGATGGAACAGATATCTCAAAGTCTTTATTTCACTCTGAGAGTCTGAATACCTGTCTTTAGAGGCATGTTTAGAGACGGTGAGAAACGGGGAGACAGGTTTTTGTCGCTGTGTCTGGAGAACAGGAAGCAATTTGCATTTGTCACAAAACCCGACACCTTCCCGGTCTCGGGCTCTGCACCCAGAGGCCTCTATGAGTTTGATAAACAGACATTCCCATCGGTCAGAGAGGAAGCCTTGGTGTTCCCCTTTCCATCGGGCCGAATATCTGGAGATTTGACAAAACTGAAGCCAAACCATTCCAATTAGAACATCCAACTCCAGCAAGGGAAATCTCACACCTCCGATCCAAAGTGGAGCTGAGATTTGTTGTAATTCCTCCATAAGAACATAAGATATGGGAGCTGAATTAGGACATTCAGCCCATCAGTTTTCTCCGCCATTCCATCACAGCTGATCCGTGATCCCACTCAACTCCATATACCTGCCTTCTCCAATATCCTTTGATGTCCTAACCGATCGGGAACTTCTGCCTTAAATATACCCATGGACTTGGACTCCACTTCAGTGCGTGACAGAGCCTTCCAGAGATTCTTTACTCTCTGGCTTAAGAAATCCTCCTGAACTGTTGTAAAGGAACGCCCCTCAATTTTGAGGCTGTGCCCCCTTGTTCAGGATGTACCCACCACGGGAAATATGCTACTGCATCCACCATATCTGGTCCTTTCAACATTCGGGAGGTTTCAAACAGATTCCCTCACAGTCCTCAAAATTCCAGTGAGTACAGGTTCAGATTGCCAAAACACGCCTCACATGTTAACCCCTTCATTCTCGGATTCAACCTCTTGAATCTGCTCTGGACTCTCTCTAATGACAACACATCTTTTCAGGGGTACGGGGCGCAAAGCTGTTGACAATAGTCCAAGTGCGACCTGACTACAGTCTTGTAAGAGCTCAACATTTTCTCCTTGCGTTTATATTCGATTCTTTTTTAAATGAACGGCGACGTTGCATTTGCCGCCTTTACCACAGACTCCACCTTTAAATTAATCTTCTGGGAGACTTGCTCGAGGCTCCGAAGTCCCTCTGCATCTCTGATGCTTGGACCTTCTTCCCATTTAGATAATAGTCAGCTCCTTTTACCAAAATGCATTATCATATATTTCCAGCTCTGTATTCCATCTTCCTCTTCTTTGCCCATTCTTCCAATTTGTCTCAGTCCTGTTGCAATCGCTCTACCTACTCCTCCACCTATCTTTGTATCATCCAAAATCTTTGCCACAAATACATTAATTATCTAAATAATTGACAAACAATCTGAAGGTCAGCGTTCCCAATACTAATCCCTACGAAATACCACCAGTCACTGGCAGCCAACCAGAAAAGCCCCTTTTTCCCACTCTACCCTCTCTTCCGATCCGATTCCTGTTGTTTGATTTTCTTATTCCCCGTGCATATTGAAGTCCCCCATTACAAATGCAACATTACCTTTATTACATGCCTTTTCTAGCTCCCTTTGCAATCCTTTGCTGTTATTTTCAGGCCAATATAAACTTTTTCCTTAACCCACCCGCAAAGATTCAACATTCTCTGACCCTATGTCACCTCGTTCTAAAGAAGTGATTCCATCTCGAACCAGCACAGCCACACCACCACCGCCTATGCCTTCCTGCCTGTCCTTTCGATAAGACGTACATCCTTTATCGTTAAGCTTCCAACTATGATCTTCTCTTAGCCATGACTCAGTGATGCCCACGACATCATACCGACCAATCTCTAATTGCGTCAAGTGTTTGTCCACCTTATTCCGAATGCTGTGCACATTTAAATACAATGCGTTTAGTCCTGCATCTCCGCCCTTTTGAATTTTGTCCATGTGGTACAATTTAAGAATTTGCTCTGTCTGTATTTGAACCCAGTCATTGGCTTGTCCTTCCTTACATTCATGTTACACCCATCATCTACTTGTAAACCTTCTGGTTCATCCACAGCTCTATTGTCCTTGTTCCAGTCCCCCTGCCATTTTAGGTTAAAACATTCCCAACAGCTCCAGTAAATCTGCTTGTAAGAATATTGGTCACCATCGGATTTATGTGCAACCCACCCCTTTTGTACAGGTACTACCTACACCGGAAGTTGTCCCAATTATACAGAAATCGGAATCACTGCCCCCTGCTCCGAATCTTCAGCCACACATTTCTCTGCCACCTCATTATAATCCTATTGCCACTATCGGGCGGCACAGTGAGCAATCCTGAGATCATTACTTTTGAGGTCCTGCTTCTCAGCTTTTTTCCTAACTCCCCGTGTTCAGTTTTCCAGACCTCCTCCCTTTTCTCTTCCTATATCGTTGGTACCAAGTTGGCCACGACTTCTGGCTGCTCAAAATCCCTTCTCAGGATATTGTGGTTGCGTCCAGAAACATTTTGGACAATGGCACCTGAGAGGCAAAGAACAATCGGTGTTTCCTTTTGTCTACAGAATTGCCTTCCTGTCCTCCTGACTTTAGAGTCCCCTATTAGCGCTGACATCTTCTTCAGCTTCCTGCTCTTCCGCGCAGTATCGGGGAATTGCCTGAGTTCATGTACCAGCTCCTCACAGAATAAGAGACTGTAGACCAGTGCGGGGTGTGATACATCGTGACTGGCTCAGACTGGAAAAGGAAACAGAAATTATGTTCCTTTTCTGTGGCTCAGTACTGACAGTTTAATCCTAAAGGAGTGTCAAGAACATGGGGTCCATTGTGAGAAAAGTAAAGGTCAGTAGAGCAAGAAAATGCCCCCTCCCCCACTGTTACCCCTCTGCAGGGTTGCACAGTTCAGCAGAAGCTGAGCAGTGAAAGCAGTGAAACCACCCGCTCCACACAACACTCTCCTCTCCAGAATCACGTGTGCACTTGGTGCTCGCTGGAACACCAGGGAATCTGCAAACTACCAACAGAGGGGAGAGTGGAGACTTTAACAGTGGATCTGAATCAGATCAGAAATGCTTCCGGGCCATGGTTCATTTTCAGACATTCTCATCTCTGATCTCCTGATTTCACCCAAACAATGTCTTTAACAAGTTTTTTTTTAAATTAAAGAAAATATGTTGTGTGCTCCATGTTCATCAGATCAGGCATTGACAACCTATTTCTGTCCGTCATAAGATGTTCAACAGAAACACAAGGAGACTCTGCGGGCACAAACTGAAACACTGAGAGTGAACACGATCCTGATGAGGGAGAAGGTGAAGGTTTTCCAGCTGGTTGATCGATACGCTGAGCTCACGGTCATTTCTACTGTTCGAGATCGGAGACTGGTGGAACATGAGCTGCTGGCAAGAGGCAGAGACCACGAGGAGTGGAGAGAGAAACATCTCCGCACAGAGCTAGAAAAAATCCGGGCTGATCAGTTATTCCAGAGGAGTTTTGATCAAAAATTGAAAAGATCTTTCTTTGGAAGAACATCCGGGATATCCGCAGCAGTAGCCGGAGTCCCGGGGATCGGGAAAACAACAATGGTACAAAAGATTGTTTATGACTGGGCCACGGGCAAAATATACCAGCAGTTCCAGTTTGTCTTCAGTTTCAAGTTCCGGGATTTAAACTCCATTAACTGCAGAATAAGCCTGAAAGAACTGATTCTGCATCAGTATCCCTACTTTGGGAATATCTTGGGAGAGATCTGGAAACACACAGAGGGACTGCTGTTCATATTTGATGGTTTGGATCAATTCAAGGACGAAATCAATTTTGTTGATGGTCGTAGAGAGACAGAATCACAGTACATAGATCCTGAATTCAAGTGCAAGTTGTCGGACATTGTGCACAGTTTAATCCAAGGCAAGCTGCTCCCAGGGTGTTCAGTGCTAGTGACAACCCGCCCAACTGCGTTACATTTATTGGAAAAGGCAGAGATCAGTGTCTGGGCTGAAATCCTGGGATTTGTTGGTGAGCAACAGAAGGAATATTTCATCAGGTATTTTGAAGATCAGACGGTGGCAGCAGCTGTTTTCAAACACGTGAAGGAGAACGAGATCCTGTACACTATGAGCTACAACCCCTCCTACTGCGGGATCCTCGCTCTGGCACTGGGCCCCTTCTTCACACAAATAGTCCGGAACCCGCAGTGTGTTCCCAAAACCATCACCCAACTGTACTCCTACTATATTTACAACATCCTGAAAAATCACGGCCGTGAGATTGAGAACCCCCGTGATGTGTTACTCAGGGTTGGTCAGATGGCCTTCAGAGGAGTGTCCGAGAAGAAGATTGTGTTTACAGATGGAGATTTGATCAACTACAATCTGCAGCCTTCCCGGTTCCTGTCCGGGTTCCTGATGGAGCTTTTGGAGAGAGAGGATTCTGCCCGGAGCGTGGTGTACACATTCCCACACCTCACCGTCCAAGAGTTTGTAGCTGCAGTCGCACAATTCCTGAATCCACATCCCGGGGATATCCGGAAATTCCTCACTGAAGCCCACAACAAGACAGATGGGCGATTTGAGGTATTTCTCCGTTTTGTGGCTGGTCTCTCCTCCCAAATGACAGCTCGGGGCCTAGAGGAGTTTCTGGGTCCATTTCCTCATCAAACAACCTGTCGGGTGATTGACTGGGTGAAGGAGGAGGTTAAACGCCAGATGGGAAACACAGAGAGTGAAGCTGGTAAAAGGAGCCTCCTGAACACATTGCACTACCTGTTTGAGTCTCAGAATCGTGGACTGGCTCAGGCCGCACTGGGATCTGTGGAAACACTTTCATTCAGTGGAATGACACTGACCCCGATTGACTGTGCGGTGCTGTCTCATGTCATCGGACTCTGTGATACAATAAAACACCTCAACCTGGCTGTCTGTAATATTCAGTGTGTAGGAATGCAGCGGCTGGGACCTGGGCTGCACAAGTGCCAGGAGTTGGGGTAACTTAATTTATCTCTCATTTTGAACTGTGAAACTGTTCCATTGCGTTTTTTCAAAGTAAATGGATTTGGGTAAACCTGTAATAAATCCCTATAACCCTTACTATCTCTTACTATCTTTCCTTTTGGTTAGTCCTGACGAAGGGTCTCGGTCCGAAACGTCGACAGCGCTTCTCACTATAGATGCTGCCTGGCCTGCTGTGTTCCACCAGCATTTTGTGTGTGTTGTTGTTTGAATTTCCAGCATCTGCGGATTTCCTTGTGTTTGGGTTTCTCTTTTCATCGCGCTTCTGCCTTGTGGATCCCTGTTCCCCATACCCCTTCCTCCTGTAGAATCTCTCTTCCCCATCCGCCTTCCTCCCGTGGAATCTCTCTTCCATATCCCCCTTCCACCTGTGGGATCTCTCTTCACCTTTCCCCTTCCTAACACTTTCACCTTCTGACCCAGGGAATGAGACAGAATATGTGGAGATTACAGGGTCACACCAATAGACTAAATTACTGACATTCGGTGAATACCCTGGGGCTGGTCAGCGAGGGACATTGACAGCGATGGGAACTCCGGATCAGTGATTTACTGAAGGGTTTAATGTTTCCTGAAATATCCGAGTGAGAGAAATTTCAATTTGTATGTTTGTGTTTAGAATTTGCTGGGATGAACTGGGAGATTCAGGAGTGAAACCGGTTTCTGCGGCACTGAGGAACCCGGAGTGTAAAATACAGAAACTGGAGTAAGTACCAGACTGTGGGAGATTGTGTTTACAGTCACTGGGTGGCTGACAGTGAACATTAATGTGATCAGTAATTGTGTTACTGATATACACTGGAGATTTGTACTGACTCCTGTCTCTCTGTGTCCTTCACCCTCATTCTCTCTCATCTCCAGGCTGACCCGTGTAGGTCTCACAGATTCTGGTGCCGCAGATCTCGCCTCCGCTCTCAGTACAAACCCTTCACTGACGGAGCTGGTCCTGAGTTATAATGAACTGGGAGACTCAGGCGCGAAACTGCTGTCTGTGGCTCTGAGGAACCCGGAGTGTAAAATACAGAAACTGGGGTAAGTACCATACTGTGGGAGATTGTGTTTACAGTCACTGGGTGTCTGACACTGAACATTAATGTGATCAGTAATTATGTTATTGATAAACTCTGGGGATTTGTACCGTCTCCTGTCTCTCTGTGACTTTACCCTAACTCTCTCCAATCTCCAGGATGGACAAAGTCGGTCTCACAGATTCTGGTGTCGAGGATCTTGCCTCTGCTCTCAGTACAAACCCTTCACTGAAGGAGTTGAACCTGAGTAGTAATGAACTGGGAGATTCAGGAGTGAAACTGGTGTCTGCGGCTCTGAGGAACCCGGAGTGTAAAATACAGAAACTGGAGTAAGTACCAGAAAGGGGAAATTGTGTTTACAGTCACTGGGTGTCTGACAATGAACATTAATGTGATCAGTAATTGTGTTACTGATAAACAGTGAGGACTTGTACCGTCTCCTGTCCCTCTGTGTCCTTCACCCTCACTCTCTCTCATATCTAGACTGAGGGATGTCGGTCTCACAGATTCTGGTGCCGAGGATCTCGTCTCTGCTCTCAGTACAAAACCATCACTGAAGGAGCTGGAGCTGAGATCAAACTCGCTGACAGACCGATCTGTCCCCGCTCTCCGCCACCTCATACTGACCCTCCCCAGTCTGGAGTCGATCGAGTGAGTGTTTGTATTAATGTTCAATGTGATAAAATATCAGCGGTTCTGCGGGTTTTCTGATGATATTTGTCTGTGTGTGTTGTTGAAGCATTAACCCCAGTCCTGTTACTGATACTGTTGTGTAATCTGTTTATTTCATCTTTATTCTCACATTTGTTTCAGACTGTGGGGGAATCGGTTCAGTGAGACCGGGAGGAAGGAACTGAGATCTCTGCAGGAACCCAGACTCGGACTGAGAGTGACCGTGTGAACATCCCCGCGCGCGGGATGCGGAGATTTTGGCGGATTCCCTGCCCTCTCCTTTAACTACTCCTCCCCTTTAACTATCGCCCTTACCTTTAATAGCCGCACGCCGAAGGTCATTCCCAGTGGTTTTAACGGAACTGGCTTCAGTCTCACGCTCTGTGACATCGGAGGCGTTCCCGCCTCCTGTCCACCGACGCAGATTCCACCGGTGTGTGGCTTCGAGACTCCCGCACGTGAGACCCCGAGGAATTACACATACAGGAAAAGCCCTGGATCCGGGGCTTGGTCTGGGACACCGGTGTCCCGGGCTGGGATTATCTCGGGAGAGAATCCTTTTGCTCCCTTTGCTGAGGACGGTGCATTCGGCAGTCTGGCCAATATAATGATGTTAAATTGACAAATACTTCGCCAGTGACCCTGGTTCTGCAGCGATCCCGGATACGACCCTGAAGTGTGATTTTATAATCATCGGTTCCCCGATGAATAGTGACAATGAGAAACGAGACTGATTATTCAACCTGACACTTGTCGCCCGTCAGCTAATTGTGTGTGACTGTGAGTGAATCGAGACCAGCTTATTTATTCCGCATGTGAGCAGCTCGCCCATTGTGGAATATGCATTTGTCATGATGATATCAATAAACCGTTGTAAATTCCTGTCTTGGTGTCGGCTGAGTCTCATTAGAGGAGAAACAGTGAGCTGGGATTACCGCCCCCACACCCCCCGCACGCAGTGCACGGCAATAATGGGTCTAAGCTCTTCACACTGGTACAGCAGCGTCTCAGCTGCAGGCGGAGGGATGTTGGTTTGATGGTGTATTGTCCCCAGGATCTCTTTACTCCCCATCCCCATGCAGGCTGACACACCGCTTCCTCATTCACCAGATACTGGCACTTTCCTGACCGCCACCTTCCAGCGCACTGCGTTGCTCTCACAGACAGAAACGACAAAAGAGGTTGGAGCTCAGATTCCTGTGTCAGACACAGAGTGAAGCTCCCTCCGCACCGTCACACCACACCCACCTCGTCTCAGACGCAGAGTGAATCTCCCACTGCAACACCTTATCTCACACTCCCCGAATCAGACACAGAGTGAAGTTCCCTCCATACCGTCCCATCACACACTCACAGGTTCGGACGCAGAGTGTATTTCCGTCAACACCTTCGCATAACACAGTCCTGGGGTCAGACACAGAGTGAAGCTCCCTCCACACGGTCTCATCACACAGTCCCGTGGTCAGACACAGAGTGAAGCTCCCTCCACAGCATACAATCATAGAATCCCTGGATCAGGCAAATGAATCTCAGTCGACACCGTCCCATCACACACTCACAGGGTCAGACACAGAATGATGCTTCCTTCACACTGTCCTATCACACATTCCTGGGGACACACAGATAAATGCTGTGGAATCTCGCACTCCCGGGCCCAGACATGGAGAAAAGAAGATTGTATGAGATATATTAGCTGTGTTAATTTGAAATAGATCGCAGGTCTCTGATCCATGCAGCATAAAGAACCACCGCGACTCCCTACCCACCTCACACACAAACAAGGTGAATATTTGTAGAGAAGGTCACAGACAGGAAGAGAGGTAAAGGGGCGAAGTTGCTGCGCAGACAGGAAGGGCAGGTGTAGCAGAGAGGCAGAGGGTCACAGGAGACGGAGGGGACACTGAGAAGAGGATTAACGCAGGGGTAGGTGTACCCGGAAATGGTGACGGAGGAATGAGGACTCTGAGACGGGCAGGGGCGTACAGGTAGATTTGAGAGTCATAGCGGTTAACAATTTCATTTGTCTTCGAGATCCGAGAAGAGGATAATTCTGCGATAACGGTGTCCCAGGACTTCCCGCGCTCTCGCTCTGCCCGCACACCTAAATGGACGCCATTCCTTCTCCTCCACTCACAGAGTCTGCAGTCCCAACCAAATTCCACTCTTTCCCATTTATTTCCACATTCGCAATTACAACGGCAGTCCACGCCTTCCCATTCACTCCCATCGAGCAGACTCCCAATGGGAACTCACCATTCACACCGGCCATCCGAAATCCCAATGGATTCCATTCACTCTTATCGTCCGCACCCCCAATGGGAGCCAACACTTTCTACGTAATGCCATCGTCTGAACTCCAAATTGAATGCAACCCTTACTATTCACTGCCACTCTCCGAACTCCCAATAGGGCACCACCGCTTCCCATTTACTTAACACTGGCCACAATCCTAATGTGACCCTACCCCTTCCTATTCACTCCTACTGTCCGCACAACCAAAGGGACAACATCTATTCCTATTCGCTCCCACCGTCTGCCTCCTAATGGGATTACACCCCTTCCCATTCACTCCACCCATCAGAAATATCAATGGACTCCAGCACTTCTCATTCATTTCCACCAGGCGCAATCCTATTGGTCTCCATCCACTCCCACTCACTCCCACAATCCGAAATCCAAACTCCACCCTTCTCATTTATTCTCACCGTCCGAAATAGCAATTGTACCCACCCCTTCCCATCAACTCCCATTGTCTGAACTGGAACTCCCAATGGGATCGCACTCGTTCTCGTTCACTCCTATCCACCGCCCATCCCCCGTGGACTCCATCCCTTCCCATCCACTCCGACCGTCCGCACTCCCAATCGACCCCACCCCTTCCCATTCACTCCCACCGTCCGCACACACAATAGAACCCACCCCTTCCCATTCACCCCCACCGTCCGCACTCCCAATAGACCACAACCATTCCCATTCACTCCCACCGTCCCCATGCCCACGGGAATCACTCCCCTTCCCATTCACTCCCGCCGTCCGCATTCCCAATAGACCACGCCCCTTCCCATTCACCCCCACCGTCCGCACTCCCAATAGACCACAACCATTCCAATTCATTCCCACCGTCCCCACGCCCACGGGAATCACTCCCCTTCCCATTCACTCCCGCCGTCCGCATTCCCAATAGACCACGCCCCTTCCCATTCACTCCCGCCGTCCGCACTCCCAATAGAACCCACCCCTTCCCATCTACTCACATCGTCCACACTCCCAATTGAATCCATTCCTTCCCACCCACTCCCACAGTCCGCTCTCCCAATAGACCTCACCCCTTCCCATTCACTCCCACCGTCCTCACTCCCAAGAGAACCCGCCCTTCCCATTCACTCACATCGTACGCACTGCTGATAGACCCCACTCCTTTCTCATCCAATCACAACGTCCGCTCTCCCAATGGACTCCTTCCCTTCCCAATCCATCCCATCGTCCACTCTCACAATGGACTCACCCCCCCTTTCCATTCACTCCCACCATTTGCCCTCTCAATGAGATCTCTTTCCGTTCATTTCCAACGGGACAGGGATCCTGGAAATTTGAGGTATTGCTGAAATCCCTGTTTGCAAGAACCCAGAGCTGGGTTTATAGAATTTGAATTCGATGAGTTTATAAGTTTCAAGGACAGACAAAGGTCGTTTGGACATTGACGACTTTGTAAAACCGATGGAACCATACTTCCTGGTCGAGTTAGCGGATAATGGTTAGACTGAAGGAACCCTAATGCCTTCTCAGAAACAGTTGCACCTTTTGTGACTCATGCAGAAGTACTCACAAGTCCCTCCGCGCAAAATCGCTCTGCAATCCTGCACGGTTTAAATGATCAATTATGTTTTCCCCACCAAAGTAGAGAATCTCGCATTCCCAACGTTGGAACAGATCCGAATTACCTTTGCCCTCTCTCCGAACCTGTTCATATCACTGTGCAGACTATCTACATCCATCATTGAACCCACTTTCCAGTTCAGTGCGATCAGTAAAATGAAATCCGCCTCGCTGTGTCCCCTCGTCCAAGCCGGTGATATAGAGGGTGAACTGTTGTGGGGTCAGATCTAACCCGCTTAGTTTTCCGCTCACCACTGAAGCCCAACCAGAGGAACATCGGTGGGAGGAGTATCACTGAGACAGTGGGGTTTGTAGGATGACAGACGGAGTCAGGGAGAGGAGGCGGCGGCGACACTAGGAGCAGGAGTGGTCAGTGGTAGAGGGAGAGCGATGCCCCATTACAACCTCTCCAGTGTAATCATCTAACATCTATTCTCGTTTCTCTGCCAGATGAATAGAAACTTCGCCGTCAGTCGGCTTTGCTGGCAGCCACCGGACTCTCACCTTTCTCAAACAATGTAGGTCTAGGGACGGTGTGATTTCGGTCACAGCAAACCAGAAATCCGGGAGGTTTCCAATAACGGAATCCCGACTTGAGCGATGGGGTGTAAATATTACCCAGATGCAGTTGTGCATCGGCAAGGAATGGCAGATTATACACAGCTTACAATGATAACGTGAGTATATTTACTAATTCCAGCTTTAGCGAACAGTTATTAAGAGGAAAAGAAGAAAATTGAAAGGGCCCATTAACAATTAAACCAGGCTAAATGCACACAGCGTTGGGGCTCATATCTTCAAAACCCTGGTGTGTCCTTTACTCATGCCGCCGAGTCACATCACCGTCACCGGTAAAACTTCCCATCCTTGCCGCCTTCGGATCGCGCCTTGCCGCCGGATCGAACCCTATGGCCGTCTCCCCCGATCTTCCCCTCTCCCCAGCTTCCCACAAAAGACCCCGAAACCCAACAGTGTCCCTCACAAATTGCTCTCCGCCCAGCTTTCTCTAGAACCTTCTCCCATTCCGCCATCCTGAATGGATGACACATTCGTTGATCATCACCGTCCCCTTATCTTTAGCTGAGACTTAAACACTACCAACAGAGCACGCCGCTTCTACAGAAAGCTACAAAATGAAATCTTCTACAGCGCTCGCAGTGGAAATCTTAACTACGGCAATACACATATCTGGAAAATCTTTGATATCTCTGCTAGCTTTCCTTCCTGATTCATATATCCCCTTATGCCTCTTTAGTTACGTTCTGGTGATTTTTAAAAAAGTTTTACAATCCTCTAAGTCCCCTCCAATTTTTGTTCTAAGACCTCTCATTTGATTTAATGTTGGCTTTGACTTCCTTGTCAGCCATGGTTCCGTCATCAATCCTTCTTCTTATTCGGGATGTGTAGATTTTGGGAATTGCTCCCAGAAACTCCAGCCATTGCCGCTTAGCTTAGGTTCCTGCGAATGGCCCATTCCAAACACATTTGCCCTGCTCCTCTCTCATGCCAGAGGGAGAGAGAGAGGAGAGAGAGAGAGAGAGAGAGAGAGAGAGAGAGAGAGAGAGAGAGAGAGAGAGAGAGAGAGAGAGAGAGAGAGAGAGAGAGAGAGAGGGAGGGAGGGAGAGAGAGAGAGAGAGAGAGAGAGAGAGAGAGAGAGAGAGAGAGAGAGAGAGAGAGAGAGGAGAGAGAGAGAGAGAGAGAGAGAGAGAGAGATCGGCAGTAGATGGAGAATAGGGAGAGTGCATGGGGTGGAGGGGGAAAGGTTTTGAGAAAGACCGGTATAGAGAAAGTATAGAGACAGTGCGAGAGGTGGGGAGAGGTGGAGAGAGAAGGAAGTTCGAGGGGAATTCGGCGGGTGGAGAGCAGAGGAGAGAGTTGTGGAGGGAGGAGTTTCTGGGTAGGGGAGAGTTGTGGGCTGGAAGACTGATGGGGCAGATAGGGAAAGAGAAGAGACGGTCTGGCGATTGGAGTTGGTGGTGCGCTTCATCGTTGTCCTTCTCCAGTGGCGTTTGAAGCCTGACTTCAGCGCGGAGACGGGTTAAGCCCGTGGAGTAGCGAGCTGAACCGGCCGCTCCCTCTCCACTCTCCGGTAAATCCGGACCATTTCCATCGCGCTCGGCGCTTGGACCATCGAAACCTCGGACCGTTCCACGATCTCCTACACCCTCCAGCTGTCCAGCCTGTCCACGGCCCCGCGATTCGGCCTGTCAATTTCCTTTCTAATTCTTCCCCGCCAGTTGACACGATATCGGTTCTCTTCTCGCTCTCGGGTCTAGGCCTGGTCCCCGCCGCCTCCACTCTATTTCGGCTCTGCTCGCCTCGGTTCTGCCGCATCGACTCACGAAACGCCTCCTTGTCCTCTCCGGCTAGGGCCAAACATCGGCTCATTCCCCGCTCTCGGGTCCGGGTCCGGCCGCGTCGATTTGGCCCGCAACCGTCTGCACACTCGATACTTCAGTTCACACCGCAAACATGCCGGATCGTAAAGACGATTAAAAAACTCCACTCAGTTCGGAGGATCTCTCAGTCATTTGCCCTGTTGCTGTTCCTGCCCGGATTAAATGAAGCGGACAGTGGAGAAGAACTTCGATGCGAAACTATCCTGCTTCACTGCGGTATATCTGCATCAGTGGGAAGTGATTGGCTCCAGGTAGACTGATCAAGGTAATGTCTGAGCAAGGGAGAGTCTCAAATTTGTGAGAGGTGCGGGCGAGGGAGGAACTGAAGGAGACGGGGAGTGCTGTAGGTGAAGGTCGCGGTGATGGATCCCCGGAAGTGTGTAGGGGAGGGAGGGGTGACGAAGACGGCGTGGGCTGCAGGAGAAGGAGGGGATGGGCAGAGAATTCGGGAAGAGACTGGGAGACGAAGTTCTGCTGGGGTATTGAGGAGGAAGTGGGTAACGGAGGCGAGATAGGCTGTAGGGGAGGGAAGGGTGAGGTAGACAGAGAGGGCTGTCGGTATCTAAGGGAGTGATGAGCGGGCTAAAGTGTTCAGAGATGGGAGCGGAAATGGGGGGGATGTGGTAACCGTGAGGGAGCGGTTGCTGGAATGGTATGGGACACAGGGGAGCTGTTCTGGGTAGGGAAGGAGCGACTGACATGCTGAGGTGCCTAGCAGGTGGAGAGGTGACGGAGGCGCGGAACTTTTTCCTGGAGGGAGGACATCTCAGAGTCCGAGTGAGTCATTGGGAAGGGAGGGGCAATGGAGATGGGGATTGGAGTACAGGTGGATGGATGATGAGGGGAGGGGCGATGTAATGACAACCTCTCACCGTCTCGCACCCACAGTTCGATACCGGACAGACGTTAAACTATCTCCAGCTTAAACCGCTTTCTCAGCGTTGTGAAGAGCCGCCCCTCTTCGGACGTCAAGGAAACTACGGGAGGAACGAGCCTCAGGTTCCCCACCTCCGTGGGAGGCGGAGGGACTGACCACGCAATCTCACCAACCCTTCCCCCTCGCTCTGCTTCAGCCACCAATATCAGACCTACAACTCCACAGATCTCCCACCAGCAGGATCCTCAACCAGCACTAACGCGCCGTGCTCGCAGACAACAACCACACCACACCGACAATCAGTCGGCTGTAACACGGTGGTGAGGGGAGGGAGCACGACGGGCTATTGACTAGACTCATCACTCACTCAGGTGGTTCAATATCACCGTGATGTGTATTTACTGGATCTTCCAGGGCATCGCCAAATGCCCACTAACCAACCGACTCCCCATCGCAGTTCTGAAGGTGGGGTTAGAATGCAGTGGCCACTCTGCCCACCAACTCACCACTCCCTCATTACCTCATGTGGAGGGTATGGTTACTGTTGAGCGCATTAGTGTCGTTAATCCGCCCAGTCCTCTCTGCTGTCCCGGTATCCGATCGGTTGATTCTCCTTCTCTTTTTCCTCTGTTCCGATCTCCTCCGAAGCTCTCAGCCTCTCTTCCTATCTCTCGCCTCACTCCCTATCTATTACTCAGTTTCTCCCAGCCTCCCTCTTTCTCTCCCCTTTTCGTGTGGTGTCTCACTTTTCACTGACGAAGGAAGATGTTTCCGTGTTTCTGCGTTTTGAGTTGGACATAATGGCGTTTATGGAGTTTTTGCGATCTCACACTAATGGTTTCTGTGTTCCGTGTTTTTCGCCCATTCCTTTCCATTTTGGTTTACGAAGGGAGTGGGGTTTTGGGCGGGGCAGGGGGTTTGGGGTTTGGTGATCGGGACGCTGTTCCTTTCTGTGCGGTGTGGGGTTGATATTTCTCTCCGAACGGCTTTTCCATTCTCTTACCGTCTTAATCCTGTCTCGGTAGGTGCACGGATGGGAAGGGGTGTGGAGGACTAATGACTCGGTGCACGCCGAGAAATGAGACTGGAAAGCAGGTCGGCACAGAATTGGAAGGGAGAAGGACAATAGAACCATAGAACATTACAGCACAGAAACAGGCCTTTTGGATCTTCTGGGCTGTGCAGAATCATTTTTCTGCCTAGTCCCACTGACCAGCACCTGGACCAAATCCCTCCATTCGCCTTTAATCCATGTACCAAGTTTTTCTTAAATGTTAAAATTGAGCCCGGATTTACAACTTAATCTTGCAGTTCATTCCACACACACGCACAATTCTCTGCGTGAAGAAGACACCCCGCCACCCCATGATCCCTATAATCTTTTCCCCCTTCACCCTTAACCCATGTTCTCTGGTTTTATTTCTCCCCTAGCCTCAGTGGAAATAGCCTGCTTGCATTCACTCTATCTATACACATCATGATTTTATGTACCTCTATCAAGTCTCCCCTCATTCTACTACGCTCCAGGGAATAAAGTCCTAACCTATTCAACCTTTCTCTGAAACCCAGTTTCTCAAGTCCCGGCAACATCCCTGTAAACCTTGTCTGCACTCCTTCAACCTTATTAATATCAATCCTGTAATTCGATGACCAGAACTGCTCACAATACTCCAAATTCGGCCACACCAATGCCTTATACAACCTCACCATTACATTACAACTCTTATACTCAGTACTTTGATTTATAAAGGCCAATGTACAATAAGCTCTTTTTACTACTCAATCTACCTGTGACGCCACTTTTAGGGAATTTTGTATCTGTATTCATAGATCGCTCTGTTCTACTGATCTCCTCAGTGTCTTACCATTTACCTTGTTTGTTCTAATTTGGGTTTTCCTTCCAAAGTGCAATACCTCACATTTGTCTGCATTAAGCTCCACCTGCCATTTTTCAGCCCATTTCTCCAACTAGTCCAAATCCCTCTGCAAGCTTTGAAAACCTTCCTCATTGTCCAATACACCTCCAATCTTTGTTTCGTCAGCAAGGTTGCTGATACAATTTACAACATTATCATCCAGATCATTGATATAGATGACAATAACAGTGGTCCCCGCACTGATCCCTGTGGCACACCACTAGTCACAGGCCTCCACTCAGAGTAGCAATCCTCCACTACCACTCTCTGACTTCTCCCATTCAGCCGATGTCTAATCCAATTTACCTACCTCACCATGTATACCTAGCGATTGAATCTTCCTAACTAACCTCCCATGCGGGACCTTGTCAAAGGCCTTACTGAAATCCATGTAGACAACATCTACTGCTCCCTTCATCCTCTTTCCTTGTAACCTCCTCGAAAAATTCTAATAGATCTGTTAAACATGTCCTACCACGCACAAAGCCGTGTTGAATCTCCCAAATAAGTCCCTGCCTATATAAATACTTGTAGATCCTATCTCTTAGTACTCCTTCCAACAATTTACCTACTCCTGACGTCAAACTTACCGGCCTATAATTCCCCGGGGTCAGGTTATGTGCGTGCTGTTCGATAACTCTACAAACTCTCCTTTAGCATCCTGCCGAGTAACTCATCTACCCCTGACGTGAGGTTGGTCGATGTTCTTTAAGAGAACCCATCCCGCTTCTAAATGAACAATAACATTTATTATTGGCTTTCTAGAATCTTGCTTGTGGGTAGGAAGAACCCAAATGCATTGGTCAAATCCGCATTTTACCCATCTCCTCCCTCTAAATAATGTGCAGTAAATCCCGTCAGGCGCTGGAAACGTAACCCGGTTAATGCTCTTTAAGGACCAGACGCGACCTCCTCAACGGTCACATGCTTATACAAATTTAAAGGCGTTTTGTATCTCCGCATGGTTTTGTATGCTTGCAGGATAGTGAAGGTATGGTCATACACACCGACGGCGGGGGAAAAAACCCTTCAGCGCATGTGCAAAGCGACGGGGATCTATTCGAGCTAATTCCTTTCCCAAGGGAGATGGGTCAAACGCAGGCTCTTGTTTTCTCACATCTTATTTATTTAGAATTAGTTTAGTGTCATTTTATATCTTTTCCCGAGAATGATGCGGGAAAAAACAACAACCGATATAACACAGTAATGTTAAACCTGACCCATAATGTATTCAGGAGTCTTGTTTTTTACTCATAGTGGCGAGTGTCTGGAAATAATTTCAGGGGCGATGGTAGAGACAGAGGCGATGGAGGGTATTGGAATCCACAGGAGTATAAGGAAAAAGTGGGGATGTGGACCTTGGGTGGGCAAACAGGACTGGTTCAGCTGGGCATGAAATTACCAGTTCGAAAAGTCACCGACATATTTTACTCGCAAATTCCTACGAGCCTGAGTTGACTGCGCAATCATCCCAGAACCCAGACCCACCACTGCAACCACACGGTGCACTACGTCTCCACACACACACACACACACACACACACACACACACACACACACACACACACACACACACACACACACACACACACACACACACACACCATCTCACTCGTTTTCCCAGTCAGCCCAAGCCCACGCGAGCACCGCACTCGCTTCCCCACCACACTCAACCACTGTCTCAAGGCTCTCCATCCCCACTACATCCCTCCCTCCCTCGATCAAGATGCACGCTCCTTCATCCGCTTCTGGTCCACACCGCTGCTGCTCCTAACGTCCAGGAGCTGACGGTCCATGGGACACTCCCCCCGGAAATAACATATGAGCGATCAGGCGGTGAATGTGAGTATCTGGGGCCCGGACTGGAGACACTGCTGCCGCCGCCAGACTCCGCTCAGTGCGCGGCCTGAGTAATGAACTGAAGCACCGAGGTGAACGGATATTTCACCGCTCTGATCACCTGCTCCCTGAATTTCGACTGAGTGACCGCGTAAATAAATGTGTTCGTGCAGCAGCTGAAATTCTTCAGCAAGCCTCCGACATTGTGAAAGATCCATTCAGAATCATTGAAATTAAATCGTATTCCTTTGAGCTCATAATACAAGAAATTTATAAACCACGTCATCCACAAGAGGATGAAGCTGCCGGACAGGGTGAAGAGTAAAACCACAGACCTCCTCCGGCTCTCCATCTCCGGGTCCCTGCTGTTCTCCCCCTTGCTCTGACCCTTCAGCCCCTTACGGACACGACTGGCCACAACAATGTGCCTGACCGTCAGAGAGTTGAGCAGCAGAATCACCACGAAAGGGATGAACGGATTGAAAATCATGTCGAGCCAACGGTTTATTACCCATCCAAGGTCAGTGGAACTGTTGGCCGTGACTTTACAGAACCACCGTACATTGTTGATTATCTCTCTGGGTTCAAAGAGAAAGTAGCGGGGAACGTTTTTCAGAAAGGACAGGACGCCGGTTGTTGTGAGAACCACAGCCGCAGTTTTCCCGGTGCAATATTTTGTTTTCAGCTTCTGACAGCAGATGGCGACAAACCGATCGAAAGTGAATGTGACGGTGAACCAGACAGAGCAGTATGTGGCTGTCAGTCTCAGTACCTCGATTACCTTGCACGCAGGGGTAATCCTCAGAATACTCCACGGAAAGTAATAATATAAGACTTGACGCACAAGGACCTCTATGACTACAGTCAGCAGATCCCCTACTGCCATGGCCACCAGGTAGCGAGTGGTGCAGGTAGAGAGGCCGCACTTTCCCCGGGAAAGGATCACAATCGCCACTAAATTCACTGCAGAGAGAGAGAAGAGAACAGACACCGGGCATTATTAAACTCATTCTGCGGGAATGGACACAGGTTCGGGATTCAGTCAGAGGTCAGGAGACTAGATGCAGAGAACGGCTGCTCATCCAACACCAAACTTGGGTCACACTGTCTCTGACCTGCCTTCTTCAGTGTTGCGATGAGCGATGTGTCGGTAATTGTCGGGTTTAAACACGAGCGCCATGAACAACAACGATCGGTAGTTAACGCGATTCTAGTCGCTGGTGAGGCTGGTTTCATTGATTTCCAGTGAGTGTCCGCGCCTATAGAAACTCAGCACCTGACAGGACCGAAACATTTTCCACAGGGAAACAGGAGCAAGGGTCTAGTCTGAAACACAATGTCTGAAATTCAGTCTCGGGAAATCGCTCCCAGTCACACCCTCCCAGAGTGCCGCTCGTCCACAAGAATGGGACAACATTGCCAGGGTGCCATTGAAACTTCCCAGTCACAACTTCCCGGAGGATTCCCATCTCCCTACACTGGGACAATATGGTCGTTAAAGGACCAAATATTCACTCCGGTCAATAACTTATAAACAGTTGACACCACGATGTATAACATTCCTAGTCTCACATTCCCGAAGAGTTGCCTGTACCCAGCATTGGTACCACTCTGAACAAAATTCCATCAAATGCAAGAACAACGTTCGAGTCGATCCTGTGAGTTAGAGGAGAGACAGGGGTTTAGTTCCGTTTGTCATGAAATCTGATAAATCAGAATATTGGAGAGTCAGGATCGATATCACTGACGGATATTACTGCCACGCGTCAAGGGGAAAGCTTGTAAAATGACACCAAACAGCTCACACCGGTTTACAGACAGAAGCGCCAAACACGAATAGATGTGCTCGCTCACCAGGAACTCCAATAGCGACAATGAACACGTTCAATATTCTGTACACAGGCTGGAACCTATCCAACAATGCAGGCATTTCCTCCGGCGAGTGATCTGGCCCCGTGTGCTACAGAAGATCTCTCGGAATGAAATGTCGAGGCTGCACATACCTGGGGTTTTAATGCTATTTCGCGACTCCACGGGGACAGGTTTCAACAGATTTAAAAATAAATATTTTTAATAATTTATTTACAGTCTCATTACGTCAGCCATGTGCAGTCCCTGGTTGCAACACTATGATTACGTCAGTGAATTAATTGTGAAACTGACACAATGGAGATTGTGATGTGACTAAGGGTTTGTAAATTCCGAGTGTCATTCCTCCAGCAAAAGGGATACAGTATTGTTTCAATCACCATCAGACCCAACTCTCTACCTCACCTTGCGTCAGTGTGACTCTTGTCTATCGGCTGAGCAGATCAACTGAGAGTAAAGCGGCCTCTCCACTCTGATTCTCCACCAATTGTAATCTCAGCTCATCTCACTGTAACCTTATCTCCCACTCCCGATACAATAAACCATCCTCAGCTTGTTCGGGTGAAGTGTATCAAACTTTGTCCTGGGTCGTAAACCTGTCTACGTTCACCAGTTCTCAGAAGCTTTTTGACCATCTGTGTGGATTTGTTGGAACCACCAAAAGTGACTGAACCTTCAAAGTTGTCTCATCAGCTGCAAAGTGCTTCCACTGCAAATCTGTACTTCAGAGGAACCGTTTGTCAGACACAACATCTTTAATTGTGACATTGTAGCTTGAGTTACTGTATTGAATCACCTATTGTTACCATTATCACCAGGATAAAAACCTCTTGACGTAATTTGAGTTTGCGAGTCTCTGCCGAGACTGTGTCCAAGAAAATGTCTTTTTGTGGTGATGAATAAACACTTTCATATCCACCAAGCTGTCAAGTGTCTTCAGTGTGACTCGCTCACAGTCAGAATATTTGGGAACTCCTTCAAGACCCAATCCTGAACCTAATGCATGGCCACCAAACTCAGCAGTCTGAGGGATGGCAACAAAGCATTTGACTTTTGAACTGAATGTCCCGACTAATCTAAGCAACCATTCAATTAGCCGTCTTAACTTCTTTATCGACATCTCACTTTCTCTCTACTCGCAACAGGGATCATGCCATTAACAGTATACTGTCTCCTTAGACTTACCCCATACAGGTGCAACACCTCACATTTATCTGGGTTAAACTCCAACGGCCATTTCTCTGCCCAAATCTGCCTCCGATCTATTTCGCGCTCTATTCTTTGCCAGTCTTCTACGCTATCCACAACTCCACCAAACTAGGTATCATCAGCAAACTACATTTTCATCCGGGTCAGCGGACCTCAGCACAGACCTCTGTGTAAATCGACGAATTACAGTCCTCCAGCTCTATTAAGACCCTGCAGACACTGGACCCTGTGTACAATCGACACGCCAGCTCCGAAACAGAAAAAAAAACAATTCTCCATGGACCCCATTCAGCTTAATCGTCTGGACTAGCCTCTTATCAATGGTTTTGCCATAACAAACTCCATGTAGACAGCATCATCTGTCCTTCCCTCGTCAATCCCTCTCGTCACGTCGTCCAAATAATCATTCGAGTTTGTTAGACAAGACCAGCCCCGCACAAAGCCGTGCTGGCTCTCTCTAATTACTCCATGGGATTTCAAATGCTCATGTATAATGGCCCTCAGAATTTTCGCCAGCAATTTCCCTACAACTGACGAGAAGCTCTCCAGTCTGTAGTTCCCAGATTTTTCCCTTTTTACTTTCTTAAATAGAGACACTGGCCATTCATCCGGGATCTCGCCTGTGCCGAGAGGGCACGAACATGCTGGTCAAAACCGCAGCAGTCTTGTCCCTTGCCTCCTTTAAAAACCTGGGGTACATCCCATCAGGCCCTGGATTCCTCCACCTTAATACTCACTAGGAGGCCCATCACTTCCTCCTGCTTGATCTCTAAGCACCGTAACGTGTTTATACGCTCAGCACTGATCTCCTGGGCCTCCATGTCCTTTTCCTTGGTAGATACTGAAGCAAAGTACTCATGAAGTGCCTCACGCACATTCTCCGCAGACAAGGAAATGTTACCCCTTTAACCGTGAGTGAACCCACCCTCTCCCGAGTTATCCTCTTGGTCTTGATGTACCAATGAAAAGCCTTGGGATTCTCCTGACAATCCTCCTAGAAATAACACATGAGGGATCAGACGGTGAATTTGAGGACCAGGGGCCCGGACTGGAGACACTGCTGCCGCCTCTAGGCCTTACTCAGTCCACTATGGGAAAGGATCTTGGCAATTGTAGGGATGACTGTCCTGAGTCCCTCACAGTCAGAATTCCTGGAGACTCCTTCAGGACCCACCACTAAACCTAATGCCTGGCCAGCAAACTCAGCAGTCTGAGGGATTGGGCTGAGCAGGATATTATAAAGTTGCAACATAGCCTCCTGACTATTGAACTGAATGCCCCGACTAATATAAACAACCATTAAATAAGCCTGCTTAATTTATTTATCGACATCTGCACCCACTTTCTGGGAGCTAAGAAATTGGATTTCAAGTTCCCTCTTCCCGGCAACGCGGACCTTGCCTTTAAAAGTATACAGTCTGCTTGGATTTACCCCATACAGGTGCAGCACCTCACACTCATCTGGGTTAAACTCCAACTGCCATTTCTCTGCCCAAATCTGCCCCTGATCCATATCGCGCTGTATTCTATATTTGTATTAGCGAGCAGGTGTACAGGCGGCGGCTGCGTGTATTTGAGACAGGGGCAGATTTCTGACCCGCATGGAAATGAAAGGTGATGGTTGAAAGGCAGGTCGTGTCACGGTGCTTGCTGGTTAACGCCAGTTTAATTTCGTCCAGCCTCTTTGAGACTTCGAAACTTGTAGCAGAAGGTCTGCAGTAGCAGAGGACCACAACAGGTCCCACTAATGTACCTAATGAAGTGATACTGAGGGTCTATTTATTGACGGACCCTCTGCAGCTTCCCTGGGAAGAGGATGTCTTATGAGTAAAGCACGTCCTCCTCATCTCTGTCCTAAAGCTGTTTCCCAAATCTTGAGGCTATGTCCCCAAAGTCTAGTCTAACCTCCCAGTAATGACTTTCCTGCCCCTGTTTCACCCATCTCTCTATCATTGTTTGATCTGTTTCCATAAGATCCCTTCTCTTTCTTCTGAAGTACAGTCAGTTTACTCCCAGGAGATTCATAGGCTTAACCCCGTCCTCTCCACAATCAATTCCTTCTCACCATTCCCAACGCCAGTATATTTTCCGTGACGTTATGTTACAGGACTGCAAAATGTCGTTCCACCACACTTGGTGTGTTGTGTTGAGATCTGAATGTAGAACGTAGAACATAAATTAGTAGACTAAAGGTACCATCAATTCGGCCCACATGCAAAAAAAAACAGCAAATCAAAAACACCCAAGTACTAAACCCTCCTTCTGACAAGATGTCGATATCCTTCCGTCTACCTAATGTCCATGAGCCAACCCAAATGACTGTTGAAATCCTCTGATGTGTTTGCCTCCATCACCATACCAGGCAGCGCATTCCAGACATCCGCCACTCACTGAGTAAAGGTACTTGCCTCTCACATTACCCTTGATCCTATCCCCTCTCACTTTCAATGCACACCCTCTGGTATCAGACATTTCAGCACTGTGGAACAGACACTCCCTGTCCTGACTATCTAAGCCTCCCACAATGTTATAAGCCTCTATCAGATCTCCTCCTCAGCCCCCGCTGCTCCAGAGAAAACAGTCCACATTTATCCTGCCCCACATGTCAGCACGCCCATTCTAAACCAGGCAGAATCTTGGTAAACCTCTTTTGCACTAACGTCAAGGCCTGAACGTCCTTCCTATGTTGGGGCGTCCGGATCTCATGCCTACTGTCCCTCAGAATTTTCGCCGGCAATTTCCCTGTAACTGATGAGAAACTCTCCGGTCTGTAGTTACCAGACTTTCCCTTTTTCCTTTCTTATATAGAGATACTGGCCATTCATCCGGAATCTCGCCTGTACCGAGAGGACACGACCATGCTGGCCAAAACCGCAGCAATCTTGTCCCTTGCCTCCTTCATTAACCTGGGGTACATCCCATCAGGCCCTGGGGTCCTTCACCTTAATACTCATTAGGAGGCCAAGCAGTTCCTCCTGCTTGATCTCTAAACACCTTAACTTGTTTATACCCTCAATGCTGAAGTTCTGAGCCTCCATGTCCTTTTCCTTGGTAAATACTGAAACAAAGTTGTCACTAATTGCCGCACGCACATTCTCCGCAGACAAGCAGATGTTCCCATTTATCTCTAAGTGATCCCGCCCTCTCCCGAGTTATCCTCTTGCTCTTGATGTACGTATGAAAAGCCTTGGGATTCTCCTGAAATCTACTTGCCAAGGACATTTAATGCCACCCCCCCCCCCCCCCCGGCCCGGCTTTCCTAATTCCAGTCCTCCTTCTTTACAGGTTTCTTTATAATTCTTTTGTGCATCGTTTGATCCTGAAACTTTATCTACTTTTCAGCTTTCATCATGACTGCATTCATCATCTCTCTGGACATCCAAGGTTGTCTTATCTTTCCATCCCCGTCCTTCTTCTAAGGGGGACACACCATTCCTGTAGTCTATGCTATTGATCTTCCAGCACTTTCCACGTGTCTGAGTTGGAGGTGCCCGAGTAAAGGTCTTCCCAAAGAACTCTTCTCAGTTCATGCCTAATGCGACCTACTCAAATTTAAATCCCTCCCAGAAGCATTATATCAAACCTTACCTGTTGCTGTCGTGAGAGTTAATGAGATAAGATCACCGTTCTCTAACTGCTCTCGCACTGAAAGGTTAATCCCCGGCCAGGCTCATTACCCAACACCAGGTGCAGTCGGGCCCCTTCCCTCGATGGACAGCCCATATATTGATTCAATAAACTGTGCAGCATCCGCTTAACAAATTCAGCACTAATTAACGCGTTTGCACGCAGAAGGTCGCCGTTAACACCCAGTAGTAACGGGGACATCAAGGAGCAGATAGGAAGATAGATTCTGGAAAGGTTTAATAATAACAGGGGTGTTTTGGTGGGACTTGTTAATTTCCCAAATATTGATTGGCATCTCTCTCGAGCAAGGGGGCTAGATGGTGTGAACTTTGTTAGGTGCGTTCAGGAATGTTTCCTGAAAAAAGACATAGATAAGCCTACAAAAGGAGAGGCTGCACTTGATCTGGTATTGGGAAACGAAGCTGGTCAGATGGCAGGTCTCTCAGTGGGAGAGCATTTTGGAGTTAGTGATCACAATTCTATCTCCTTTGCCATAGCATTGGAGAGGAACAGGAACAGACAAGTTGGGCAAGCGTTTAATTGGAGTAAGGGGAAATATGAGGATATCAGACAGGAACCTGGAAGCATTAATCCGGAAAAGATGTTCTCAGGGAAACGCAGGGCAGAAACGTGGAAAATGTTCAGGGGGTATTAGCGTGGAGTTCTGCATAGGTACATTCCAATGAGACAGTGAAAAGATGGTAGGGTACAGGAACAATGGTGAACGAAGGCAGTTAAAAATTCTAGTCTAGAAGGAAAAACAAAAAGCCTAAGAAAGGTTCGAAAGGTATTAATAGAGACCATGAAGATTATAAGGCAAGCAGGAAGCAGCTTAGGAATGAATTCAGGAGAGCCAGATAGGGCCATGAGAAGGCTGACGAGCAGAAATAAAGAAACCCACAAATATGTGAAGAGGAGGAGGATAAGATGTGAGAGAATAGGACGAAACAAATGTGACAGTGAAACACTGTGTATGGGACCGTAGGATATAGCTGAGGTACTTAATGAGTACTCTGCTTCAGTATTCATTAAGGGAAAGGATCTTGGCAATTGTAGGGATGAGTTACATCGGATTGAAAATCTTTAGCATATGCACATTAAGAAATAGGATGCGCTGGACCTTTTCGAAAGCATATATTTAGATAAGTTAGTGGGACCGGACGAGATGTATCCCAAGCTAATGTGGGAGTAGAGGGAAGAAATTGCTTGAGCCTCTAGTAAGGATCTTTGTATCATCAATGGCAATGGGAGAGGTTCCAGAGGATTGTAGGGTTGTAGATGTTGTTCCATTATTCACGAAAGTCAGTAGGGATAGCCCAGGAAATTATAGGCCAGTAGATTCTTACTTCAGTCGTTGGTAAACGGATGGAGTAGATCCTGAGAGGCAGAATTCATGAACATTTGGAGAGACATAATATGATCAGGAATTGTTAGCATGGCTTTGTCAAACGCAGGCCGTGCCTTGCGATACTGAAAGAATTTTTTGAAGATATGACTAAGGCCATTGATGAAGGTAGAACACTAAATGCAGTGTATATGAATTTCAGCAAGGCATTTGATAAAGTACACCATGTAAGGCTTGTTGAGAAATAAGCTGGCATGGGATCCAAGCGGACCTTGCCAGCAGACTGGCTTGCTCACAGAAGGCAAAGTGTGGTTGTAGACGGTTCATATTCTACATGGAAGTTGGTCACTAGTGATGTCCCTCGGGGATCCGTTGTGGGACTCCTTCCCTTCGTGATTTTTATAAATTACTTGAATGTGCAAGTGGAGGGAAGTACTGATAACACAAAAGGTTGTTGGTGTTGTGGATAGTGTGGAGGGCTGTCAGAGGTTGCAGATGGAGCTCAACCCGGATAAGCGTGACGTGTTCCATTTTGGTCGGTCAAATATGATGACAAATAGCATTAATGGTAAGATTCTTGACAGTGTGGAGGATCAGACGGTTCTTGGCGTCCGAGTCGATAGGACACTGCAAGCTGCTGAGCAGGTTGACTCTGTGGTTGAGAAGGCACAAGGTGCATTGGTCTTTTTCAACCATGGAATTGAGTTTAAGAGCCGAGAGGTAATGTTAAAGCTATATAGGACCCTTGTCAGATCCAACCTGGAGTACTGTGCTCAGTACTGGTCACATCACTGCAGGAAGGATGTGGAAACGATAGAAAGGGTGCAGAGGAGATTTACAAGGATGGTGCCTGGATTGGGGAGCATGCCGTATGAGAATAGGTTGAGTGAACTTGGCCTTTTCTCCTTGGAGTGACGGAGGATGAGAGGTGACCTGACAGCGGTGTACAAGATAATGAGAGGCATCGATCGAGTGGGTAGTCAGAGGCTTTTTCCAAGTCTGAAATGGTTGCCAAAAGAAGACACAGGTGCTGGGAAGTAGGCACAATTTACGCAGAGAGTGATCAGTGCGTGGGATGGGCTGCTGGCGACGATGGTGGAAGTGGATGCGATAGGATCTTTTAAGAGACTCTTGGATAGGTACGAGGAGCTTACAAAGATAGAGGTCTGCGGATAACCCGAGGTAATTTCTAAAGTCAGGACGTGTTCGGTACAGCTTGTGGGCCGAAGGGCTTGGACTTTGCTGTAGTTTTTCTCTGTTGTCCTCCTCCAGTGGTGTTTCAAAGTCGAAGTCCAAGTTCGTTTATTTTTGAAATTCGTCTGCTCGCAGGCAGCCACAAAATAAAAAAAAAATAAAATAAAATAAGACGGTCAAACACCGAAAGAGCAGAGGGAGAGAGAGAAAAAAAAACAATCGGTACAAACAGCAAAAATAACCAAGCATCTGAAGATCCAGAGCGTCCGTCGCCACGGAGCTGTGATCACGGTAATCTGAGTTAAGCCCAGGGACGAGTAAACCTCGCGGAGCGGCGAGCTGAGCCGGCGCGCCCCTCGTCACCGGTCCCGAAACCCGGACCTCTTCCATCGATTCATCCAAACCTCGGGCCGTTCCTCCCTCTCAGAAACCCACCCCCAGTTCTCGAGCCTGGACCACGGCGACCCGATTTCTAATTCCGGCCAGCACTTGACACGATCGGTCCTTTTGTCCCTCCGGGTCTCCGCCGCTTCCACACTGTATCGGCCCTGCTCCCCACGGTCCTGCTGCATCTAATCGGTAAACGCCTGCATGTCCCCTCCAGCTGTGGCCAAACATTGGCTCAGTCACTACTCTCGTGTCCGGGCACCGCCGCGTCGATTTGCCCAGCAAAGCTTCGCCGCAACTGTCTTGGCTTAAGTTCACACCGGAAAGATGCGAGGTCGCCCAGACGTATCAACACCTCAAATCGTTTATTCTGCTCTCTCAGACATTTGCCCTGTTTATCTTCCTGCCCAGATGACGTCTGTCGTGGAGAGGAGCTCCGATTCGAAACTGTCAGTCGGAAGATTTGGCACCATCAATTCTGATCAAGGCAACGTCCGCACAGAGGAGCGTCACAAATTTATGAGGGGTGCGGGCGAGGGATGAGCTGACGGAGACGGGGAGTGATGTTGACCAAGGCCGCAGTAATGGACACGTGGATGTGTGCAGGGGAAGGGCGGGTGGCGAAGGATGAGCTGACGGAGACGGGGAGTGATGTTGACCAAGGCCGCAGTAATGGACACGTGGATGTGTGCAGGGGAAGGACGGGTGGCGAAGACGCTGTGCAGTGTAGTGGAAGGAGGGGTATGTGCAGAGAGATTCGGGAAAGTCCGTCGGAGCGAGAGTGAAAGATGAGGTTGCGTTGGAGTATTGAAGAGGGAGTGGTTAACGGAGGTGGGATAGGCTGTCCGGGAGGGAGGGCTGACAGGGTGGGGGCGAGTTTAGTGGATGGAGGAGTGATAGAGACAGAGAGGGCTGTAGGTAAATAAGGGAGTGATGAGCGCCCTAGGGTGTTCAGAGAGGTGAGTGGAGTTGCTGTGGGGTGGGTGGGGCATGGGGAGGGAGCGGTTGCCGGAGACGGTGTGGGGCACAGCGGACCTATGTAGGGGAGGGAAGGTGCGACCGACACGTTAAGGTGCGTAGCAAGTGGAGGGGTGAACGGAGGCGGGGAACTCTTTCCTGGAGCGAATAATTCTCAGAGTCTGAGTGAGTCTATGTAAGGAGGGCCGACGGACCACCCGCACTCCACGGAATGCCGAACAAGAGAAGCCTCAGCGCCCCACCACCATCGCCATGATCTAGCACACCCCTAACTACACCACTCCGACAATCAGTCGGCTGTAACACGGGGGTGGGGGAGGGGACACGACGGGCTATTGATTAGACGCACCACTCACCCAGATGGTTCAATATCAGCGTGAAGAGTATCTGCTGGATCTTCTGGTGCATCGGCAAATGCCCTCATACCAACCGGCTCCCTATCGAAGGTTTGAGGGAAGGATTAAACTACAGTGACCATTCTGCCCATGTACTCATCTCTCCCTCTTCACTCCAGCGAATAGGATTACACGGGTTCGGTCAGTACGGCCCCAACCCGCACCTCCACTATTACAGCTCGTTGACTGCAGAAACTTCGCTCTAGTAAAACTGTATTCATTCAATTCGGTTAATAGGGTTAGAAGGGGTCGTTCACTGAGGTCCCCCCTCCCCCACCATCACAGCACGTTGAAGCCCCGCATGCAACGGCTATTCGATTGCAAAAGCCTCGCTCTAATAAAATTACATTGGTACGATTGGGTCTCTTGGATGCTGTGGATGCGGGACCTGATCGCCTAAATCTCCTTCTGTTTTTCCTTTGTTTCGATCTTCTCCGAAGTTCTGAGCCTCTCTTCCTATCTGTCCTCGATCCCAATTACTCTCTTTTCCCCAGCCCTCCTCTGTTGCTCCCTTTACTCCCTTCCATAATAACCGGAAGAAACCAGAGCAGGAGTCGGTCATCTGACCCTGTCGATCCTGCTCCGCCCTGCAATGAGATACCGGCAGATTTTGCCGTGGATACAGCGCCACCTACCGTTCCTGGGCCTCTACCATTTGTCGAAGACTGCTACGCTTCTCAGTTTCTCTGTGCCTGTATTTATTAGTGATTATCTTAACCATGGCCGTTAAGTACTGGTACCTTCAATTTAACCTTGTCAAGTTAACTGAGACGGGCATGTCTCTCTCTGTGCCAGGCGCGTCGGGCTATCGTGTGGTGTCTCACTTTTCGCTGACAAAGGAAGATGCTTCCGTGTTTCTGCGTTATATACTGGACATAATGCCGTTTATGGAGTGTGGCGATCTCACATTAATGGTTTCTATGATCCATGATTTTCGCCCATTTCTTACCCTTCTGATTTCCGAGGGGAGTGGTGTTTGGGGTGGATATTTTTGTTCTGTATTGCGCGGGGCAGGGAGTTCGGGGGGTTGGCGATTGGGATGATGTTCCTTTCTATGAGGTGTGGGGATGATGTTTCTCTCCGAACGGCTTTTCAATTCTCTCTTCGGCTTGTTGCTTTCTCGGTCGGTGCACGGATAGGAAAAGGTGTGGAAGGCTAATGTCCCGGTGCACGCAGAGAGGACAGGCCTAGAAAGCAGGACCGCACAGATTAGAAGGGCAAAGGGGTCAGTTTGCGTGCTGTTCGATAACTCTACATCTTCTCTCTAAGAACCCTGTCCAGTAACTTACCTACACCTAACATGAGGGGTGTCTATGTTTTTCAGGAGTACGTATTTCGCTTCTAAATTAACAATAACATTTATTATTGGCTTTCTGGAATCTTGCTTGTGGGTAGGGAGAATCCAAATGCATTGGTCAAATCTGCACTATACCCATCTCCTCCCTCTCAATAACGTGCAGTAAATCCCGCCAGGCGCTGGAAACATATCCCACTTAATGCTCTTTAAAAGACCAGACGCGACCTCCTCGATGGCCTTGTACCTAGATTAATTTAAGTGAAATTTGTATGCCTGCAGGATAGTGAAGGTTTGGTCCTACTCTCTGATTGTGGGGAAAGGACACTCCAAGACGTGAGGCAAACGCAGGAAGTTGTTTTTGCACGATTTATTTATGTGTTTGTTTCTAATTTAGTGTCATTTTGTATTTTTTCCCGAGACTGCTGCGGCCGTAAAAAACAACCTGTATAATACAATTATGTTAAACCTGACCCATAACATCTTTTTTTCATATACATAGAGGTTGCTGTCTGGAATCGACTCTAGCGGCGATGGTGGAGGCAGAGGCGATGGAGGATATTAGAATCCACAGGAATATGGGGGGAATGGAGGAATGTGGACATTGTGTGGCCAGACGGGATTAGTTCAGTTCGGCATGAAATTACCAGTTCAATTTGTTCAGAACAACACAGTGATCCGAAAAGCCTTTTCCCGTTCTGTCCCTTTGCGGTTTGGTGAGACCACAGCTGGGGAACCGTGTGAATCTCTTGTCGCCCGCCTCAGAAAGGACGTAATTAACCTAGACCGGCGCAGTAAGGATTCAGGTCTTTTGTTACCGGGACGGGAGGACTCGAATCAGAAGGAGAGTGAATAGTGACTGTGCTCTGATCCCAAATATGAGCGTGGTGTAACAATGATTGTTCCCTCCGTCGCAACAAGTCCCACTGTCGCGAAACATTTGTGGGGTACTGTAAACTGAGGGAAATGACACAAGCTGTTCGTAAGAGGAAATGCTCGACATCATTCACAAACTCCAACATAGAATTATTGTGTTCACTTTACGAGGCGGTGTCTGACCTAATGACGGAAGTGTAGAGCAACTGGTTTTGGGGTTTTTTTTGAGACAACGTAAAGGTCTCCGACTTTTGTTATAAACTGAAAAGTCACGGGCATGTTTTACTCGCAGATCCTACGAGCCTACGTTGACTGCGCACTCATCCCAGAACTCAGACCCATCACTATAACCACACGGTGCACTGTGTCCCGACAGCAAAACTACGAAAATGCATGTGAATTGTCCACCTTTCCCATCTCCAGCCCCGCATTGACGGTGGGTAGAAATTACAATCAAGGCAGGTCACTCCTGAAGGAGAATAAGGACCCGGGCTGGCCAAACTCTATAACACAGCTCTCACACCCCACTTCCTGGCATCATCCACAAACAAACACACACACACACACACACACACACACACACACACACACACACACACACACACACACACACACACACACACACGCGCACACACACACACACACACACACACACACACACACACACACAATCTCGCTCGTTTTTTCAGTCACCCCAAGCCCAAACGAGCTTCCCCACCTCGCTAAACCACTGTCTCACGGATGCCCATCACAACCACATCCCTCTCTCCCTCGATCACGATGCACGCTCCTCCATCCTCTTCTGGTCCACAACCCTGCTGCTACTAATGTCCAGCAGCTGCTGGCCCATGGGACACTCCTCCCGGAAATAACAGATGAGAGATCAGGCGGTGAACGTGAGTATCTGGAGCCCGGACTGGAGACACTGCTACCGCCTCCGGACTCCGCTCAATGAGGCACCGAGGTGAACGGATATTTCACCGCGCTGATCAACTGCTCCCTGAATTTCGACTGAGTGACTGCGTAAATAAATGTGTTCGTGCAACAACTGAAATTCTTCAGCAAGACTCCGACCATATGAAAGATCCATTCAGGATCATTGAAGTTGAATCGTAATCCTTTGATCTCATAATACATGAAATTTACAACGCTCGTCATCCACAGGAGGATGAAGCTGCCGGAGAGGGTGAAAAGTAAAACCACAGACTTCCTCCGGCTCTCCATCTCCGGGTCCCTGCTGTTCTTCCCCTTGTTCTGACCCCTCAGCCCCTTACGGACACGACTGGCCACAACAATGTGCCGGACCGTCAGAGCGTTGAGCAGCAGAATCACCACGAAAGGGATGAACGGATTTAAAACTGTGCCGAGCCAATCATATACTACCCATCCGAGGTCCGTGAAAATGTTGTACTTGAGTTCACAGACCCATGGTACATTGTTGATTATCCTTCTGGGTCTCCAGAGAAAGTAGCGGGGAACATTTTTCAGAAAGCACAGCACGCCGGTTGTTGTGAGAACCACAGCCGCAGTTTTCCCGGTGCAATATTTTGTTTTCAGCTTCTGACAGCAGATGGCGACAAACCGATCAAAAGTGAAGGTGACGGTGAACCAGACAGAACAGTCTGTGGCTGTGAGCCTCAGTACTTCGACAACCCTGCACACAGGGGTAATTCTGAGAAAAATCCACGGAAAGTAATAATCTAATAGATGACGCGAAAGAACCTCTACGACTACAGTCAGCAGATCCGCGGCGGCCATGGCCAGCAGGTAGCGGGTGGTACAGGTAGAGAGGCCGCACTTTCCCCGGGACAGGATCACCATCGCCGCTAAATTCACTGCAGGGAGAGAGAAGAGCACAGACACCGGGCATTATTAAACTCATTCTCCGGGAATGAACACAGTTTCGGGTTTCACCCAGAGATCAGGAGACTAGGTGCGGTGAACGGCTGCTCATCCAACACCAAACATGGGTCACACTGTCTCTGACCTGCCTTCTTCAGTGTGGAGATAAGGCGATGTGTCGGTAATCGTCGGGGTTAAACACGAGCTGCACGAACAACAACGATCGGTACGGAACGCGATTCTGATCGCTGGTGGGTTTCACTGATTTCCAGGGACTGCCCGGGCCTCTGGAAGCTCAGCACCTGATGGGGCCGAAACTGTATCCACAGGGCGAAAACACACACAAATTGCTGGTGGAACTCAGCAGTTTTCGCGATATTGAACAGACACTCAAAATATCCGACCGAGACATTTCTTCAGGGCCGAAGGGTGCACCGAGCGAGGTCGGGCCTCTGAGGGAAAGCCGAGATAACATAGTAACCAGATGCTGAGTAGCTCCGTTAATGGATTACTTCTAGAGCGCAGCTCATTTCGACAACACGCGTCAATAGGTCCGTGACTCAGGGTCAGGAGATCAGACCCAGTCATTGACAAACAGGCAACAGAATGCGACTCTGACAGGTTCCACAGGGAGAGGTGAAACACCGGACCAGGGGGTTCAACATGGACAAGATGCCTTTAAAACTTCCCAGTCACACCTTCCCGGAGGATACCCGGCTCCCAACACTGTGACAACATGGACAAGGTGTGATTGAAACTTCCTTGTCACACCTCCCGGAAGATTCCCGGCTCCTAACACTGGGACAACTATGCAGAGGGTGTCATTGAAGGATCAAGTATTCACTCCGGTCAATAACTCATAAATATTCAACACCACAATGTATAACATTCCTAGTCTCACATTCCCGGAGAGCTGCCAGTCCGCAGCATTGTTACCACACTGAACAAAATTCCATCAAATGCAAGAACAACGTTCGGGTCGATCCCGTGAGTTAGAGGAGAGACAGGGTTTTAGCTCAGTTTGATAAATATGATAAATAAAATATACATATGAATATGATAAATCAGAATATTGGAGAGTCAGGATCGATATCACTGACGGATATTACTGCCACGAACATCAAGGGGAAGCTTGTAAAATGACCCCAAAGATCTCACACCGGTTTACAGACAGAAGCGCCAAACGCGAATAGCTATGCTCACTCACCAGGAACTCCAATGACGACAATGAACACGAGCAATATTCTATACACAGGCTGGAACCTATCCAACAATGCAAGCATTTCCTCCGGCGAGTGATCTGGCCCCGTGTGCTACAGATCTCCCGGAATGAAATGTCGACGCTGCACATACCTGGGGTTTTATGCTATTTCGCGACTCCACGGGGACAGGTTTCAACAGATTTAAAAGAAACATTTTTAAAAATGTATTTACAATCTGATTACGTCAGCCATGCAGTTCTGATTGCAACACTATGATTACCTCAGTGAAATAATTGTGAAACTGGAACAATTGAAATTGTGATGTGACTAAGGATTGTAAATTCCGAGTGTCATTCCTGCAGCAAAGGGCATATTGTTTCAAACACTATCAGACACAACTCTCCACCTCACCTTGCGTCAGTGTGACTCTTGTCTATCAGCTGAGCAGACAGACTGAGAGTAATGCGGCCTCTCCACTCTGATTATTCAATTGTAATCACAGCTCACCCTCCTGTACCCTAATCTCCCACTCCCGATAGATGAAATCATCCTCATCTTGTTTGCATGAAGTGTACCAAACTTTGTCATGGGTCGTATACATGTCCAGGTTCATCAGCACTGTGAGAAATGTTTACTCTGAGAAAAGAAACTTCTGCCTTCTGATTGTCCTACGTAGAGAAAGTTAAAGAGCAGGAACAGACCCTTCGGACTACAGTGATTGTGCCGTCAATGACGTCGGATTAAACGGAACCGACCTAACAGCACTTGACCAGCCCCCTAAACTCCCTGACTGTCCTCGTGTCAACCCTCACAACAGTAATCTTGTGCTTCTGGGATCTCAGTTCTCAGAAGCTTTTTGACCATCTGTGTGGGATTGTTGGTCCCACCAAAAGCGACTGAACCTTCAAAGTTGCCTCATCAATTGCATAGAGCTTCCACTGTAAATGTGTACTTCAGAGGAACCGTTTGTCAGATAAAACATCTTGATTTGTAACAGTATAGCTTGTGGTATTGAATCGCCTATTCTTACCATTGTCAACAGGATTATAAACTCTTGATATAATTTGAGTTTGAGAGTCTCTGCCTAGAGTGTGTCCAACAAAATGTCCATTTGTGGTGATGAATAAAAACTTTCATACCCACCAAGCTGACAAGTGTCTTCAGTGACTCCCTCACACTGAGAAATAATAATCCCAAAATAATCCATCGGCAACACTCTTTCGCCACAGGTGGAGAGATAAAGAGAAAACTGCGGAGCGATGGGCAGAAGGGCGTTGGGGAGAAAGAGGGTGCAGGAAGCGAGAGGGTAGGGTGCAGGAAGCGAGAGGGTAGGGTGAATGGAGAAACGAGCGAGACACAAAGGGGGAAAGGGAGCGAAAATGAGCGAGAGAGAGGAGAGAGACAGAGAGAGAGAGGAGAGAGAGACAGAGAATGGGGAAGAGAAAGGGAGAGAGAGAAAGGAGAAAGTGTGGGGAGAGAGAGAAGTGAGAAAGAGAGAGGGGAGAGAGAGGGAGTGAGAGAGAGTGTGAGAGAGGGCAATGGGAGGAGAGAGAGAAGAGAAAGAGAGAAAGGAGAGAGGGGATGCATTGGGGGTAGAGTGCGAGATGTGGAGGAGGAGTGGGGAAATTGGAGAGGGGGAAATGAAGGGGCAGAGAAAGTTCGATCTAGGGAGACAGAGTGGCGGGGTTGAAAGGGAAAGTTAGAGAGGGTGGAGGGAGAGAAAGCGAAAGAGAGTGATGCTGGAGTAAGAGAGAGAAAGGGTGATAGAGGGAAAGCACCGGAACAGACCCTTCGGCCCACAGTGACTGTGCCGACCATGACGTCATATTAAACGGAACCCACGTACCAACACTTGATCAGTCCCCCTACACTCCCTGACTGTCCACGTGTCAACCCTCACAGCAGTCATACTGGGCTTCTGGGATCTCAGTTCTCAGAAGCTTTTTGACCATCGGTATGGATTATTTGGTCCCACCAACAGCGACGGAACCTTCAAAGCTGTCTCATCAATTGCAAAGTGCTTCCACTGCACATCTGTACATCAAAGGAACCGTTTGTCGGACACAACATCTTGAATTGTAACATTGTAGCCTGAGTTACTGTATTGAATGTCCAATTGTTACCATTGTCAACAGGATTAAAACCTCTTGACGTAACACGGCAATAGTGGGGTGTGTCAGGAATGGACAGGAGGAGGAGTATAGGAAACTGATACAGGACTTTGTGATATGGTGCAACTCAAACTACCTGCGTCTCAATGTCACCAAGACCAAGGAGATGGTGGTGGACTTTAGGAGATCTAGGCCTCATATGGAGCCAGTGATCATTAATGGAGAATGTGTGGAGCAGGTTAAGACCTACAAGTATCTGGGAGTACAGTTGGACGAGAAGCTAGACTGGACTGCCAACACAGATGCCTTGTGCAGGAAGGCACAGAGTCGACTGTACTTCCTTAGAAGGTTGGCGTCATTCAATGTCTGCAGAGAGATGCTGAAGATGTTCTATAGGTCAGTTGTTGAGAGCGCCCTCTTCTTTGTGGTGGCGTGTTGGGGAGGAAGCATTAAGAAGAAGGACGCCTCACGTCTTAATAAGCTGATAAGGAAGGCGGGCTCTGTCGTGGGCAAAGTACTGGAGAGTTTAACATCGGTAGCTGAGCGAAGGGCGCTGAGTAGGCTACGGTCAATTATGGAAAACCCTGAACATCCTCTACATAGCACCATCCAGAGACAGAGAAGCAGTTTCAGCGACAGGTTACTGTCGATGCAATGCTCCTCAGACAGGATGAAGAGGTCAATACTCCCCAATGCCATTAGGCTTTACAATTCAACTGCCAGGACTTAAGAACTTTTTTTTAAAAGCTATTATTAATGCTTTTTGAGTTAGTGATTTAGATGCATATCATATTATGACTGAGTTAAGTATTGTATGTAATGAGTTTTTGCTACAACAAGTGTATGGGACATTGGAAAAAAAATGTTGAATTTCCCCATGGGGATGAATAAAGTATCTATCTATCTATCTATCTAATTTGAGTTTGAGAGTCTCTGCCGAGAGTGTGTCCAAGAAAATGTCTATTTGTGGTGATGAACAAACACTTTTATACTCACCAACCTGTCAAGTGTCTTCAGTGACTCCCTCACAGTCAGAATATTTGGGGACTCCTTCAGGACCCACCCCTAAACCTGATGCATGGCCAACAAACTCAGCAGTCTGAGGGAATGACTGTGTGTCAACGACCACGACGGAGAGTTGGAGGGGCGAATAAGAGAGTATACTTGTGCATGTGTGCTCTCCACAGCATTGTACCGGTCGCTAAACTAATCACACTATCCCCTCTTTCTCCCGATCACTGTATCAGTCCCTAAACTAATCCCACTGACTCGCTTTCTTTCCAAGTTACTATATGTCCATAAACTAATCCAACTGCCCCCCCCACCTGTTCCCCACAGCACTATATCAATCGTCAAACTAACCCACTGCAGTGCGCTGTCTTCACGGCCCCGTGTCCTTCAAAAATAACACCCCTGTCCCTCTCTGTACAGACAGTCCAGAGCCAATCCCCAAAATAATCCAATCGGCAACACTCTCTCGCCAAAGGTGCAGAGACCAAGAGAACTTTGTGGAGCGATTGGTAGGACTGCGTCGGGGAGAGAGAAAGTGTAGGAGAGCGAGGTGGGGCGAAGGGAGTCCGGAGTGAAAAACATTGAAGAGAGAGAGAGAGAGAGAGAGAGAGAGAGAGAGAGAGAGAGAGAGAGAGAGAGAGAGAGAGAGAGGAGAGGAGAGAGAGATGAGAGAGAGAGAGAGAGAGAGAGAGAGAGAGAGAGAGAGAGAGAGAGAGAGAGAGATGAGAGAGAGAGAGAGAGAGAGAGAGAGTGGGGGGGGGGGACAGAGAGCGGAAGGCAGAGCTGGGAGGGATGATAAACAGAGGAGTTGTGAGATTGCAGTAGGAGGAAGAGGGAAGCGAACGAAGAGACTGCGAAAGAAAGAGGGAGGCTGAGGGAGGCGTGAGCAAGAAATTGATGGATTTTGGGGGAGAGTGGGAAGAGTAGAGGAGGAACGGGAGGACAGAGTGAGATTTCTGTAGAGAGAGAGGTGCGGAAGGAGAGAAAGCAAAACAGAGATGGTGGAGTGCGAGAGATGAAGAGTGATAAAGGGAAAGAAGGAGAGGGAGGGAGCAGCGTGTCGAGAGAGGGGTAACCAGATGGGGGAGAGTGAGCGTAGCAGGTAGGGGAGGGAGTGTAAGGGAAAGAAGACGTGAAAGAGAATATGGGAAAGAATGAATGGGAAGGAAGTGCCAGTGATAGAGTGTAGCACGGGAGAGAGAGCGAGGAGAGAGGAAGGCGCGAGGGAGAGAGTGGGGAAGAGGGAGTAAGAACGGAGGAGAAGAGGAGGAAGAACAACCAGGGAAAAATAGGGCAGAGGAGAGCAGAAGGGGCCTGGGGGAGAGTGAAGGAGGGAGTGATGCAGCGGAAAATAAGGGCGTGTGGGGGGTGGGATATAGAGGTGGAAGAAGACAGAGGGCGGGGCTTTAGTAAGTGGGGTTGGGCAGCTGAGAGAGTTTTAGGGATCTGCAGGTGCGGGAAGAGACGGAAGACTGTGAGGGGAGGAGGAAATACATGAGGCAGTGGTGGAGAAGAGAAGAGAACAGAAAGGGGAAAGTAAGAGGCTGAGATGATGAGCTGGGACTGGCAGTAATGGACGTTGATGTAGGCTAGAGGCGTAGGAAGGTGCTTTGGTCTACAAAAGTAGAGGGGAGATAGATGGGGATGCGCAAGGAGTGTAGAAAGACACTTTGATTATCTAGAGGGGACTCTGCTTTATTGTAGTGGAGTCCTTGTGCTTGGCAGAATGATTTGCCTCGCCTTTCCGTTCAGCCATGCCTCCGATGGACTCTTGTTATTCCCATGTCCAACCATTTGTTTCTGTCTCTACGTGGGAATCTGCCATTACCCCCTCGCCTGTGTTGACTCGTTCCCCCCGCTCACTGGGACAGAGTCTGCCATTCCTCAGCACCTGGCTCAGGTCCTGCCAGCGACCATACATACACGACCTGCCTTTCACCAATCACCCAGAAATCAGCCCGTGTCTAAAATACACGCAGCCTCCGCCTGTACACCTGCTCGCTAATACAAATATCAAATCAGCCAATCATGTGGCATCACCTATATGCATAAAAGTGTGCAGACAAGGTCAGGGGTTTCAGTTCTTCTTGAGACCAAACTTCAGAAAAGGTAAGAAATGCAGTTAGCGACCGTGGAATGATTGGTGCTGCCAGACGGGGTGGTTTGAGTATCAAACTAACAGATGTGAAACAGTCACAAAATGTTGGTGTAACGCAGGCAGGCCAGGCAGCATCTATAGGCAAAAGTTCAGTCGACGTTTCGGGCCGAGACCCTTCGTCAGGACTAACTGAAAGAAGAAATAGTGAGAGATTTGAAAGCGGGAGAGGGGAAAGGAAGACAGAAGGTGTTAGAAGAAGACAGGAGGTGGAGGGATGGAGCTTTTTTCATCTCTAGTAAGAAATACAGTCGACGTTTGATCCCCCCCCCCCCACCGTTGATGCTACCTGTTCTGAGATGAAGTTGTTGCGAGAGAGACAGATAGCGGATAGCGGATATTTCAGCCCGCTCGGAAAAGTCTGTAGATTATCGATTTGGAAGCAAAATCTCGTCGGAATAATATTCGAATTGTTGGTCTGAAGGAAGGATCTGAGAGTGGGGATTTTTTGACTATTTTGCTAACTTGTTTCAATCTCTGTTTCCAGATATTTTAACTCAACCTCCCAATATCGAAAGATTCGCATAGAATTTTCACATCGAAATCTCGGGATCCGAATAAGCCAAGGTCAGTTTTGGTCTGCTTTCTTCGTTTCAAAGTTAATGACCAAATCATAAAATATGCAAGAAAACAGAGTTTTTAAATTCAAGGGTTCTGAGTTTCGTTTTTATGAATATCATCCACGGGAAGTTATGGACCTGCGGTCTAAATTCGTTCCAACCACGAAGATAGGGATCATTCCCCTCACTTCACTATCCAGCCCGATTAAAATTATTTCCCAATGATTCGACTCCACGTGTTTTTCTGGACCTCATAGAGGCATTGGACTATGTTAACTCCATTTCGGTTGCAGCCGTGGTTTGAATGGTTTTAGTTCTGCTGAATAATTGTTATTTCGGAAAGAAAATAAGCTTTGAGGATTTCTGATTTGCTTAAGAACTCCATTCATCGATGGAGCATTTAAAGAAGATGTGAACTTTCTGATGTGACTGATGAATGTCTTTTCCGAAATCTGTTTGGGTCTACTGAGCGAGTTAACATAACGGCAGATTGTTAATCGGTTTGATTATTTGTTTCTGTCCTTGCTTTTTTTCATTATTTAAGTGATAGTTTTCATAGTTCATAAGGATTATTTCTTATATATACATAGTTGGGACGGCTTGTGAGATAGATACTTAATTTTTTTTTCTAAAAACAGTTTTTCTTTGGGCGTGTAAGTCAAATGGAAAATGGCGCTGATTTTTCTTCATTAGAGATTACATAGCATTCTTCTCTTTGTTTAATTTTATTGTTTTGTCGTTTTCGGAGACTGCGTCTGCATTCCCCAGATTATTTTTCCGGATGAAGTATAATTTTGTTTTTTTCCTCTGCAGGGCTTTCCTATTTTAAGGCCGTGCGTTGTTTTTTTTTTTTTTTTTGTAACTCCCGGGAGCATTTAAGGAAAGCTTTTAAAATTAACGTTATAAAATGGGCAGCTCGCGAAGTATTTCTCTTGTTTTTTACTTCTATAGGGATGCATTTTGCTTTTCTTTGCTGAATTTCGGGCATTTCGGGATGGTAGGAGGACTGGGGTTAGTTTTGAGTTATAAGACTAATTGTAGGATTAATTTTAGTTTTCTTTTTTATATTATTTCCCATTACGGTGTTCAGGAGCATAGATGTTTTGTATAAGGTTATATTTATCACTGCCAGTTTTGATTAGCCCGCGCTCGTATGCGTGTATTTATTGTGTTAAATAAACTAGGTTTTGTTTCTGGTAACTAGCAGAAAAATGTTAGAAGTTGGAACATACGTGATTGCAATCATCCTAAAAGAGCAAGAGAACATTTAAAATCATTAATCGAATCCAACCCGATATAATTTTTGCTCAAGAAACGCTTATCAGAACGGGCGATCAAAATAGATTTTTTAAATGTGGAAGGACCTATATGGTTTAGATAAGATTACAAAGGCAAATGAAAGACTTGGATAATATTTATGCAATTTCTCCTAACATTAATTTATTCAAGCAAAGAGATGAACTCCAATCACAATGTAATTTATTATTAAGTTATCCTATTGAAAGAAGTTTGCGTAAACTGAAAAGTCAATTTTATGTGTTTGTGGATAAAAATAATAAGCTATTACCATCTCAATTAAAAGCAGATAGAGCTAAAAGACAGAGTTTTAAAATTCTTAAAAGAGACGGTATTTTAGCATGTAATTATGAAGATATTATTACAATTTGTCAAGACTTCTACATTGAATATAAATCTCATTTTCCAGTTGATTCTTATAAAATGAATGCCTTTTTTTACAAAAGATTGTTTTTCAGGAATTTCTGTTGAAAATCAAGAAACTCTTGAGCTCCTATTACGGAAACGAAATTCAGAAAGCTATTGTTTTCTATGCAATCTGGTAAAGCTTCTGGACTGGATGGTTATTTTGTAGGATTTTACAAAGTATTTGAAAAATTGCTTTCTCCATATATTTTGGAAATGCTTAACCTTCTTTTTGATAGGAGAGTTTACCTCCCACATTTAATAAGCTTCTTTTTTTAATTCTTAAGAAAGATAAAGACTCTATTAACTGTGCTTCATATACTCCTGTTAATTTATTAAATGTGGATGCTGAATTATTTCAAAAATAATGGCTAATCAGCTGGAGAATATTAGCTAAAATTATCTCTCAAGCTAAAACAGGTTTTGTAAATGGCCGTTATTCCTTCTCTAATGTTTGGAAACTGTAAAATGTACTATACTCATCCTTCTCTAAGACTCCCAATGTGTTATCCCTCTCGATGCTGAAAAGGCATTTGACATAGTTGTATGAAAATACTTATTTAACGTTTTAGTGAAATTCGGCTCAGGTATTCATTTTAATAAGTGGATCAGAATGATATATGAAAAAGGTCTATCGCTATTCTTATTTACAAATAATTGCACATCTCGTTTTTTTTTCTGTCTTTCGCGGGGTGCGAGACAAGGATGTCCGTTGAGCCCTTGCTATTTAATTTGATGTTGGAACCCTTGGCTATTGCAATTCGTGAAGCTAAATATAGTCATGGAATTTTCATAAATGAGGACTATTCATAAGATCTTCCTTTATGCTGACGATCCCTTAGTATATATTTCGAATCCCGAAGAATCCATTCCTTTTAATATTGAAACTATTAAACAATTTGGAAAGTTTTCGTAATATAGCCTAAACCTTCATAAAAGTAAATTATTTCCACTAATTGATTCTACTTCTATATATGACTCGTTTAAATATTTAGGTATTATTATTACTAAAATTATATAGATCTCTGTAAAGTTAATTTGGTTCCTTTAGTGGTTTTTATGAAGCAATTATTTTGTAGATGGAATCCACTCACACTTTCATTAGCCGGCCGAATTCATGCAGTTAAAATAATGATTTTGCCAAAATTATTATATTAATTTGAGAATATCCGTTTCTATTTTGTTTTCAAATTTCTTGTAGTCAATTTAACGGAGATTGTGATCCTTTCTCGGGGAAAATGCAGACTCTCCAAATGCATCACCCGTTACCTGGTTGGAATGGCAACAGCGGATCTGATGGTGGTTATCGTTGTTGCTTTAGTGGAACAGACCAACAATATCTACATTTATTCCAGCTCCCTGCTCATCACTCCTGTATGAGCTCTGACACTTGTATTGCGGGTCGTAACGACGGACTGTTCTGCTTGTTTCACGGTCAGTTTTACCTTCGATCGCTTTATCGCAATATGTTGCCGAAAGCTGCGGGACCGATACTGCACCGAGAGAACAGCAACGGTGGTTATGGTGACCGAGGTTATAGTGAGCTGCGGGAGAAGTGCCCCGGTTTACTTTACCATTGTACCTTACGTCATCATTGACAACACGCCGTGTCGTTGCGCCCTCGCATATGAATACGCTACTTCACCCGTGTGGAGAGGATACCAATTACTGGCCAGCATTTTAACACCATTGCTCCAAATCGGCTTAATCCTGTTCTTTAACGGGTTAACCGTAAGACATATCGTTGTGGCAAATAGAGTCCGCAGAAAGCTTCGGCACAGCAGCGACAATCAGAAAGATGCCGAGGTGGAAAAATGCAGAAAATCGATGATTTTGTTGTTTTCTATATCAGCTAATTTCATATTATTTTGGATGCCCTATGTCGCCCATTCCTTGAAATGGCAAAAGGAAACTCTTTCTACCGGGACAGATATTTGAGTTCCCCGGTATACATCCTACAGCAATTTGGGTACATGTTGGAAATTCTCAGTGTGTGCACCAATACTTGTATCTATACACTGACACAGAGGAAATTCAGAGAAGAGCTGAGGAATGGAATGAAGTATGTGTTTACATTAAATGGCCATCTGTGTAGATAACGCCCATGTCTAATGACAATTCAGCGGAGTTTTCAAATAAAGCCGTTTTACAATGAACAGCTTTGGCAAATATGTCATAAATCCAAACAATCATATGCCTGGTCATCCGGAAATTGCAGAATTGGCGGACGATTGCTGACTTCATACCGTTCAGGTAGGTAGCAATACAAACTCTCAATGCTGCTGGCGTGATTGTCACTTTGGTTGAAGTATGTTCCAAACTATCACAGACACTCGACTGTTACAAGGGCGGGGATGGCTTCAGGACTTTCCGGGTTTTTGATGTTTCAAAATGGACAGGGTCGGGTATCAGAGTGTAAAGGGAGTGAGATGGGAAACCAGGGATAGTATCGCCGATGCAGAAAGGGAGGACAACGTGGAGCATTCGTTTGTTAATAGACTGGGAGACGAACACTGTTTCTGTTCTCCCTTTTTAAATGGGCACCATCTCACCTTTTTGAGTATTCTGTACAGCCGCCCACCAGATTAACAAAAAAAAAGACGCAACAGGAACAGTGAAGAACCGATCGGGAAGTGGAAACCTGGTCATGAGCCATGTTATTCGCACGGGCAACTGCAACTTCCCTAATAGTCATGGTAACTACCCAATGTAAAGTGTTTAGGTATGGCATAAATTCTCAGTTGTGTCCAGCAAGGACTCATGTCACTATAAGAAGATATGCGGACTAGAGTACAGTCCATACAGGATCCAATATTCGAAAAGGAAACTGGTCAGGTGACAGATCTCTTCGCGGGTCAGCATTTCGGAACGACAAGGAGAACTCACCACCATTTACCTTGCACAGGGGTAGGGCCAGGGAGCATGGGATCTATTGAGTTGGGGGGTCAGCGATTTATTGTGCTACCTGGCAGGAACTTGATAAGGTGAATTGGGAAATGATGTACTCAGGGAAATAAGCATCAGATATGTGGAGTTTGTTTAGGGAGCCCTGACACGGGGTTCATTAAGGGCTAGTGTCATTGATCCGGGGAAAGGATGATAGCGTAAGTAATCCTGGGTGACAAGAAAGTTGGAACTACTCCTGAAGAGGAAGAAAGAACGACACTTAAAGTTTAGGAAGAAAGGATCAAGTAGGGTTATGCGAGTCACAATGCAGAAAGGAAATAATTTAACAATGGACTTAGAGGTGTGGAAGAGGACTTGAGAGTTGCACTTTGAAGAACAGGAGGAAACTGGAGAGAATGTGGGCAGATCAGAGGTAAAAGAAGTAACGTGTCTAGAGTACAAGGAGGCGGTGAACCTCCTCAATGAATACATTGATGAGTGTGAACACTGCGTAAAAAGGCAGATATGGTCGAACATGCCAACGCTCCGAAAGAGGTCGAGATGGAAACCTGGAAAACATTATGATAGATGATTCCCCGGTGCCGGAAGGGATATAGTCCAGGTAATTTGGGAAAGCGAGCGAAGATATTGCTGAGATTTGGGACAGGATATGTGTGTCTACACTGGGCACGGAAATAGAACTAGATGATTGGAGGGTGGAACGTGTTTTTCATTTGTTGACGAAAGATAATAGGCATACTTCTTGGAATTATAGACCAGTGAGTCTTACAGCAGTAGGGTGCAAACTACCGGAATGCATTATTGAAGAAGGAATTCATGAGTATTTCGAGAAACTTACTCCGGCTGAGGGGAGTCAACACGGCTTATTGAGGGGCATGTTCTCCTTTATGAGCCAGATTTAACTATTTGAAAAACTGAAAATAAAACAAACAGATGAATCAGAACAGTCGATGTGGCGGCATTAATCTTGAGGGGATTGTGGAAGAGGGAATTTACAAGTATTTGGAGAAACGTATTCTGGCTACGGAGAGAAAACATGGCATGTTGTCCTTTATGGGTCAGATTGAATTATTTGAAAAAAGTGAAAATAAAACGAACAGATGAATCAGGACAGTCGATGTGGGTGCATTAATTATGATCAGGAGTTTCATCAGTTCCCCATAGTAGACTCATTCAGAAAGTCAGGAGGCATGGGATCGAGGGAAACCTGGCTGCGCTGATTCAGAATGGGCTTCCTAACAGAAGGCAGATGATGTAGTAGATATAATAAATTCTGGATGGATGTCAAAGTGCAGCCGTGTCCCGCTAGGAGGGTGGAAACGTCGGTACACTTTACAACTCTATTTGGACTCTGCAGTTACTGTGCTCCGAGAAATAGAGCTGAGGGAAATAACCGATTTAATCTGACCACCCAGCAGCACCTGGATAATTTATGGACTTAGGGCTAAGGATGTAAGCAAATCGCTGAGCTGTTGACTGCACCAGCGCGTTATCTAAACTCACCTTCCATTTACATATTACAGGGCAAATGCTACATTGACTTCAAAACAGTTTTTTCCAATGGAGCCCTACAACTTTAAACCAGCATTTCAAAGTGTTCAGCAGCAACTTTTGCTGCTCATTAAATCATCATCCTTCCAAAATGCCAATTCCAAATTCCCAATTCAAGTACCCACCAATTTGTCCTAAAGCCAATTTACCTCTGAATCGTGGTTTTATCGTATCGGGTGTAGATACGCTCATATTTCGATCCATTTAAACCCTGAATGCATATGGCCGGTGTGGAATACGTGTCTCCCTCTGAAATAAATAATAAATTTAACACGAAAGCTACTCAAACTAAAAATGCTGCGAAGGCAAAGCAAATATCCAGATATCCAGACACTTGTCTTCCTTCAAAACCATCGCAGGCAATTGGAGAATACAGAATAAACAATTTCCAAATCTTCCATCTTCTCATGCTGTAACCATCCATTAACTCAGTCTCCATGCTTCAGTGTGTGCAAGGACAGAGGGATCGAACAGTATCAACGACTTTCCAGATTGCTCGGTGCTGTGAGACACTGAAGTTCTAAACCAGACATACATTCAGACAGCCATAGGAAACCACTGCAAAAAAGCAGGGACTCCAGCCCGTCGGGCAGGTGAGGAATTATTTAAACTGCCTACTCACATCGACCTGCACCCGGACCGTGGCCATCCATATCCCTCTGAATCGTGTAATTATCTAATCATCTCAAACTTTGACAGCGGAATCTCAATTAACATTTGTGTTGGAAGCACTGTCTACACTCTGACCACCGCTGGGTGAATAAGTTTCCCCTCATGTTTCCCTTAAGCATTTCACATTTCAGCCTTCACCCATGATCTACAGTTGTATTCTTGCCCAACATCAGTGGTGAAAATCTGCTGGCATTTACACTCCCTATACGGCTCATAATGTTGTATACCTCTATCAAATCTCCACTCAGTCTTCTACCCGCTCGAGAATAAAGTGCTGACATATGTAATCTTTCCTTTTAATTAAAAACATTCAGTCCCAGCAATAGCCGTGTAATTATTTTCTGCATCCTTTTAATCTTATTTTCATCTTTCCTGCACACAATATTCGAAATTTGGCCCCAATAAAGCCTTAAACCATTGCAACGTAACGTTCCTACTCCTGTACTCAGTGTTTTGGTCTATGAAGGCCAATGTGCGAAAAGCTTTTTTTTTACAACCCTGTCTAACTGTGCCGCAACTTTCATTGAATTACGGACCTGCATACCCAGATTCGTTTGTTCTATTGTACTACTCAGTGCCCTATTTCTCATTGTGTCAGACCAACACTGGCTGGTCATCCCAAAGTGCAACATCTAACACTTGTCTGCGTTAAATCCGATTCGCTTTTTTTCAGCCCATGTTCCGGCTGGTCCAGATCCCTTTTCCGGGACCATGCTCCGGTACTCTTCCTCGCTGTCAACTACACAGGTAATGCTGGTGTCATCGGCAGTTTGCTGATCCAGTTAACGTCATCATTATCCAGATCGTTAATATAGATGACAAACAACAAACAACAATGACAGCAACGATCCGTGCGGCACGCCACTCGTCACTGGTCCCGAATCAGAGAGACAACCATTTATTACCACACTCTAGTTTCCCCAACGTAGTCAATGGCGACTTCAATTTAATAGTTCATCATGAATGCCAAGCGACTAATCCTTCTGGAGCATCCTCCCCTACGGAACCTTGAGAAATTTCTTGCTGAAGTCCCTGTTAGACGGCATCCACTGCCTTGCCATCAACACCATTCCTGGTAACTACCTCGTAAAGCTCTGGGAGAATGGTTAGACATGACCAACTAGACACTGGCCCATACTGTCTATCGCTAATGTTCCTGTTAGTACGGATACTTCCCTTTATACCCCATGAGCAGCGTAGTCTGAACACCGAGAGCAATTCGTCATTACATAATACTTGGGGAGTCCCTTCCAAGCAAAGCTATCGAGATCATCCAGCGGTCGGGACTGAAATTTATGGCCTATTGTTTCTTTTAAATACTCCTGCAATTTATTATCCGACGCATTGAGAGTAGTCTGGAAAAGCAAGGCGTCATAGCGTTAAATAATTAATCGACTAATTTAACTATAGCAAGTTTCGGTACGCTCGATCGAGCATAGAACATTGAATATTACTGTACTGTACACGAGGTTGGATAAGCTTTCAACTAATGTAAGTTCGATCTAACACATCCGCCCTGCATCTGAAACAGAATCAAAGGTTGCAAAAGTACATTTAAAGAATCAGAACCAGATTTAATATCACAGACATACGTCGTGAAATTGTTAACTTTACAGTAGCAATACAATGAAATACAGGATAAATAAATATAGAGAAAACAAAACTGAGAGACAGGTGGCAGCGGGAAAAAAGCTGTTCCTGAATCGCTGAGCCTGAGCTTTCAGGCTTCTGTATCTCCTTCTCGATGGTAACACTATGTAGAGGGCACGTCCTGTTAGTGGGCAATGTTAATGCTGGACGCCACTGTGACACGAATCATCCCTTGTAACAATGATCAATGAGATACAGAGAATCTGTATTTACCAACAAGTATCTTTTATTATTTCTACTAAAGCACGTAGATTTACACACTATCTTCCTGTGTGCACCCTACTGGAAACCCTGACATCCATGAACAGTCAATGAAGGGAAAAGGTATTACCCCGGAAAAGAGTCTACGCTGGAAAGGCATTCCATAGCAACATAGAAAACATAGAAAATCTACAGCACAATACAGGGCCTTCGGCCCACAAAGTTGTTCCGAACATGTCCCTACCTTAGAAATGACTGGGCTTACCTATAGCCCTCTATTTTTCTAAGCTCCATGTACCGATCGATAAGTCTCTTAAAAAGACCCAATCGTATCCGCGTCCACCACTGTCGCCGGCAGCCTATTCCACGCACTCACCACTCTTTGAGTCAAAAGACTTAACCCTGACATCTCTTCTCTACCGTCTCCCCAACACCTCAGGTTTATTGCTCTGATTAGATTGTCCCAGAGTCAAGAATTAGTTCAGAGTCCACGCCCTTCACATAACAAATGGCGACTTGTTTGAGAATGGACTCAGGTTTAGCAGATCATTACCTGAAGCTTCCTGTGTCCACATTCAGTTCCTCTGATTAAATTATTCCAGTGCAAGAATCAATTCATATTCTACGAAATGGGGGGGGGGGGGGCGGACAAAACTGGCTTGTTTGCTTCCCGAGTCTTTGATTTGTCTGCAGATTCTAATGGCCAACAGTGTTTTATGAGCCATTCAATCTGACACGACGGTATCTTTCTCGGGTCTGCTGTCGTCTGTATGCACCAGGGTGGATGATGGAGGTTTTGCAGAGATGCCGAGTGCTGTAGGGGTCGAAGGGGTTTACAGAAATGCGGTGTGATGTAGGGGTTGCAACGGTTTTGTTACGTGCCCCGTAATGGGTTAAAAGAACCAGCAGAAATGGAACACACCTGTAGTCTGGTATTGTTACAAACAAAACACTATTTATTAGTATCTACGTAATTAAGGGAGCTAGGGCTTCACTCTTTGGAGAGAAGGAGGATGAGAGGAGACATGATAGAGGTGTACAAGATATTACGAGGAATAGACAGAGTGGACAGCAAGCGCCTCTTCCCCAGGGCACAACTGCTCAGTAGAAGAGGACATGGCTTTAAGGTAAGGGGAGGGAATTTCAAGGGGGATATTAGAGGAAGGTTTTTTTACTCAGAGAGTGGATGGTGCGTGGAATACACTGCCTGAGTCAGTGATGGAGGCAGATACACTAGTGAAGTTTAAGAGACTACTAGACAGGTATATGGAGGAAATTAATGTGGGTTATATGGGAGGCAGAGCTTGAGGATCGGCACAACATTGTGGGCCTAAGGGCCTGTGATGTGCTGTACTATTCTATGTTCTAAGTTCTATATGTAGTATAGTAACATAAAACCAGATAAATCAAAAAGGTTAGCAGAGTATATGCATATACAAGTGTGCAAATATAAAACCCCAAACTTCTTCAAACTCAGGTGGTAAATGATACAGTCCTACGATGACGTCGGTTCAGTTCTCGATACTAAATTGAGTGGAGTTGAGGAGAGAGAGAGAGAGGGAGAGAGAGAGAGGAGAGAGAGAGAGAGAGGTGATTTTTTTCCAAGTAAGCCGATACCGTCGATCTTTCCATTGTCCTCCGAAGTCCTGTTAAAGTTACCGACTGTGACCACTCAAAAAGGTACCGTCTTCACGCGGTGAAGCTGTCAACCCAGTCAAGCCTTAAGCACACCGAGAGCATTCCACCGGTCACCCCTTTTCCACACTGCGAGTAAAACCCACTCTTTCGTGAACATTGAAATCTCAACCAGTGTCTATTTCTTCTGTACTTCTGTCCGTGTCTTCCGTGTGTCTGTGTGTCTCTGTGAAAAGCCAGATGACCTTGTACATATCCTAAACATGCTGAACGCGAGCTTCCCATTATATAGCCCCACCCTTCGGTAACCATGGAGGCTCACGAGCTGTTCGGTCCTCTCTCTCTCTCTCTCTCTCTCTCTCTCTCTCTCTCTCTCTCTCTCTCTCTCTCTCTCTCTCTATCTCTCTCTCCCCCCTCTCTCTCTGAATCAGTGTACACCCATCCTCTCTCTCTCTTCGTAAAGGCACATTCCATATTGAATAATTCTTAGGATCTCGTCACACCTCCCTACATTTCGGGAAAAAAGTTTGGTCAAGGAGCAAAATTTTTGTCTAACTGTAGAGTACAGAATATAAAGCAACACATATCTGATTAACTTGTAGCAGACTAGAGAAACTATAAAAATATTAGTTTCTATTTCATTCTTAAACTTAACATCCAGACAATCAATCCACCATGTTATTGACTTTGCCTTTCACATACATTGTTACAAAACCAAATTCCTGCAAAACCAAATCCGGTTATCTTCAAAATGGCGTTTGATCACACATTTTCTCATTTCCACTTCACTACAGAATATTTAACCATCACGTGATCAGCCCCAACAGGGTTTTCAAGGACGGCGTGAACGTTATCCTGCACAGGAGCTAACTCCTCACTCATGTTTCCTAAACTAAGCCCATTCGCTGAACCTCCAAAGAAGTCCTTTGTTCCAACATGTCATTAGTTCTTTCTCAAAGATCTGTAGTTCTATATGCTTCCATACGAACACCTGCAGATGGCCTCTCTTGGTCAAAACAACACTTCCCTTTGTTTTGAGAAGTCTCCGAACCCTGTCTCTCCAATTCACGAACTTGAACAACATCACTAAATTGTTTATCTTCAAATTCCAAAACATAGTTAAACAATTCAACGTGTAGTGTCTCAGCACCTGAGAGAGCTGTTTCTGTCAGCAAGGTCAAAGGTCTTGAACCCAATCTAGACTTCACAGGTACTTTATTCAAAAGTCCAGAAACAACACCCTTCTCAACGTCCTCAATAACATTCACTTCACCAGTTTTCATCTCATCACCAACTTATAAAACACTGTCTAACTCAAGTGACTGAGAATCCTCAATTTCCACTGGTACCAATGTTAACCCATTATTCACTGAACCAAGTCCATCTGACACAAAAGGGCTGCATTCCTTTTAGACCGAGTCAGTCAGCTCAGACCTTAACTCAGTTTCAACACAAGTTTCAGTACCCTGTGAAGTGACGGGTTCTTCAATAACCTGAACATAGGCAATCAGGCCAGCTGTCTCACCCACGCTTTCATTACTAGTCCCAATTTCATATTCTAGTTCAGCCTTGATTATCCCAGATATTCTATTGGAAGCTCTCATTCAGGAAAAACTGAACCTCGTGAGTTAAAGCAAATTCGTCTGCTGACTTAGCAGACACTGAAAGGGTCTCACCAACTTTCTCATCCTCCCTCTTTAATTTTATTAACCAAAGCTGAACCTCAGCATCAGTAGGTTTCCGTTCAACAATTTTTCCCACACATCCTCTTGAAACGTTCCCTTGGATATATATAAACGATCCCTTCTCTATTAACGCCTGTATTATCGACTTCCTCATTCTGGTGGTCACCTTAAGTTTTAACTTATGAGTAATTCCCAACAGCACATCCCTCTTAGCATTATCTAATGCTTCAGGGGATGGTTCCAACAGAAAACTACCAACCTTAATCTCCATTGCTGCAGATTTTCCACTCAAGAAAATGATGGATATTCCGCGTATAAGATCAAACACAAATCATTCAATTAATTCCCCCCAAAATTTAGGATGGCACTAAATTTATTCTGTTATCCCGGACGAGCCCCCAATTTCAGTATGTACACCGTAACGGGTTAAAGGAACAACCAGATATGGACACAATGGAGTCAGGTTTTATAACATACAATAGTACAGCACAGTACAGGCCCTTCGGCCCACAATGTTGTGCCGGCCCTTAAACCCTGCCTCCCATCTTAAATTCCTCCATATAGGTTTTGGTACACTCTTAAATTTTACTAGTGTATCTGCCTTCACCATTGACTCAGGCAGTACATTCCACACACAAGCACTCTCTGAGTCAAAAACCTTCCTCTAATATCCCCCTTGAACTTCCCGTCCCGTACCTTAAATCCATGTCCTCATATTGAGCACCGGTGCCCTGGAAGAGGTGCTGACTGTCTAATCTATCACTTAATATCTTGTATACCTCTATTATGTCTCCTTTCATCCTCCTTTTTTGCAAAGAGTAAAGCTCTAGCTCCCTTAATCTCTGATAACAATGCATACTCTCTAAACCAGGCAGCTTCCTGGTAAATCTCTCTGTACCCTTTCCAATGCTTCCACACCCTTCCTACAGAGAGGCGACCAGAACTGGACACAGCGCTCCAATTATGGCCTCACCAGAGTTTTATAGAGCTGCGTCATTCCTTGCGACTCTTAAACTCTATCCCTCGACTTATGAAAGCTAACACCCATAAGCTTTCTTAACTACCCGAGCTACATGTGAGGCAACTTTCAGGGATCTGTGGACATGTACCCCCAGATCCAACTGCTCCCACACACTACCAAGTATCCTGTCATTTACTTTGTACTCTGCCTTGGAGTTTGTCCTTCCAAAGTATACCACCTCACACTTTTCCGGGTTCAACTCGATCTGGCTCTTCTCAGCCCACTTCTGCATCCGATCAATGTCTCTGAAATCTGCTACAAGCAAAACTATTTATTATTATCTACGTAATATAGTGATATAAAACTAGATAAATCAAACAGGTAACGCTAATAATGTTCGTGCAACATTATGCCGAGTGAACCTGAGTACCTGCATGAAGACTGGAGTCCCTACACTGTATTCCATCTGCCACTTCATTGTCTGTTCTTCAAACCTGTCTGAGCCCTTCTGCAGACACCCACTTTGCTCTAAGCTGCCTATCCGGCACCTACCTTTGTAGCAACTACAAAGTCGGTCACCAAGCCACCAACTCTGTCATCCAAACCGTTGACTTTAACATGAACAGGCGCAATCTCATTATCGATTCCAGAGGAACGCCATTGGTTACCGGTAGCAAACAGAATAGGCACGCATTGTTCTAACTCTTTGCCTCATACCGATAAACCAATCTTCGATCCGTGTCAGTATCTTTCCTGTAATACCGTGAGTTGTGATCTTGTTTGGCATCCTCATGTGCAGCAAGTCGTTAAAACCATCTGAAAATCCAGGAGAAAAACATCCACTGCCTCTCCTTTGTCTATTCTGCTTGTTATTTTGTCAAAGAATTCTAAGAGATTTCTCAGGCAATATATACCCTGAAGAAAACCATGCTGAATTTGGCCTACATTAGCATGCGCCAAGTATCCCGAGAAATCATCCTTAATGGAATCCAACCACTGAGGTCAGACTAACTGTTCTATATGTTCTATAATTTCCTTTATTCTGCCTCCCTTCCTTCTTAAAGAGTGGGGTGACATTTGCAACTTCCTAGTTCGCCAGAAACATTCCAAAATCGGGACACTCTTGAAAGATGATTACTCATTTTTTAAGAGATCCATGGGGGGGGGGGGGGCGGGACGTCTTCACTCAGAGGCGGTGAGAATGTGTAACGTGCCGCCAGAGCAGCAAGGGGCAGGGTCGATTTTCAACATTTCAGAGAGGTTTGGATGGGTATATGGATGGGAGGGAATGGATGATTTTTGTCCCGTTAGCGGTTGCTGGAACTAGGCAGATCAATGGCTTGAAACAGACTAGACTGGCTGAATGGAATTTTCCTGCGTTGTCATGTTCCGTGACTCTAATGTCTTCACAAACTCTTCAACTACCTCTTTCTGAACCCTGGGGTGTACATCATCAGGTCCAGGAGTCTTACCTACCACCAGGCGTTCCAGCTGCCAAAGCACATTTTCTCATTAGTAATGGATTCTATACTCACTTCTGTCCACGATACTCTTGAATTATTGGCTTTTTTTAAAAAAAGAGAATGATAAGTCAGAGTAAGAAGTGTAGTAGGCAGGGGAGAAAGAATAGCAAGGAGGTACTTCATCGGTGAAACTGGGAGATGGGGAGGGGTGTTAATTAAAAAGAACCTCCTCAGGGTATGTTTTTCTTAACGAAACCAGAATTGAGCACTGAATGCCGGCATGTGTAAAACTAATAAAAAATAGACAATACTAAACGTAAATGAGAGCACAATCCAGAAATATGAAGAAATGGTCAGCATGGAAGATGGAGTGAACCACTCATGTTCGTCCATAGAAGACATCCCAGAGATTTGAGCACACAATTTCTTAGAAAACTGAGAAATGAGTGTGCTTCGCGACCGCTGTACCTCAACTTATACCAGCTCGAGCTAAGAAACAAGTAAAATATAATAATAATTATTAGAGGTTGACAAACCCTGTATAGAGAGTCGATTGCTCCTTCATCATCAAAGGTTGAAGAATTAATTAAATAGTAGAACTATATTCTAAAGATATAAACATGAACTTTTGACAGAATAAGTGCAGTGCAAAGTTATGAAAGTTGCAATAGAGCTGGTAGTGTATGAACCAGATCAACCAGATACAATACAACTGAGAGATGGATATTAAACATAAGACTATAGACGTGGGTGCAGAGTTAGGTTATCGAGTCTGCTCCACCATTTCATCATGGCTGGCCCAATTTTCCTCTCAGACCCAATCTCCGGCTTTCTCCCTGTATACCTTCTTGTCCTGACAAGTCAAGAATCTATCGCCCTCTGTCTTAAATAAGCACAAGGTCTCGGCCTCCACTCTGCCTGTGGCATCGAATTCCACAGATTTACCACTCTCTGGCTAAACTCATCAATGTTGCAAATGGGCGACCCTCTATTCAGAAATGGTCTCCTCTGGTCCTAGACTCGCCCACCATAGGACACAGCTCCTCCACATTCAACCCATCGAGGACATTCGGTAAGTTTAAATTGTATCAGCCATCATATTCTCTTCATATGATAAGGTATTCAATCCTGGAATCACTTTCGTTAAACTCACTCAAATGTTAGCCCATTTTCCTAATATCATCGGCCCAAAACATCTTACAATCTCTAAGCGAGCTGTTGTGCTTTTTCAGTTCACGGCTGGTATGTACAGATCACGTGAGGTCCTCGGTGATGTGGACGCTAGGAACTGAAAGCTGTTTATCCTCTCAACCTCAGATCCATTGGTGTCAATAGGAGTTATCCCGTCTCCATTCCTCCTGTAATCAACAGCCAGCTCCTTTGTTTTTGCGACATTAAGGGAGTTTTTTTTACTTGACGGCACTGTGTCAGAGAGATAACTTCTTCCCTGTAGGCCACTTCGGTATTTTTTGAGATTAGTCCAATTAATAGGGTATCGTCGGCAAATTTAATTAACAGATTGGAGCTGTGGGTGGCGATGCAGTCATGGATATACAGGGAGTAAGGGAGGGACCTCAGTACATGGCCCTGAGGGGCTCCTGTGTTGAAAGTCAGAGGGGTGGAAGTGAGGGAGCCCACTCTTACAACCTGCTAGCGATCTGAGAGGCAAGGTCAAGAACGAGATCCCTGAGCATCCTGTCGAGCCTGGGGGGAATGATGGTGTTGAATACTGAACTGTAGTCCAAGAATAGCATTCTCACATTAGCATCCTTCTTCTCCAGATGTGTAAGGACGGTGTGTAGAACAGCCATTGCGCCGTCTGTCGATCAGTGGTGTCGGAAGGCAAATCATAAGAGGTCCAGCACCCTCCTTTCGTAAAAGGGTTACATACACTAATCACACAGGCCCGCGTCAGTCACCAAGTAATCTCAATGCCCCGCTGTGTCCCCACAACCTCGTGTCATTCCCCATACCCATCCCATTGCCCCACTCTCAGCACACTTCCTCGTGTCAGGAACCAAATTAATCACTCTACCCGCTCACGTCCCATAGCCCCGTGTCAGTCCCCAATGTAATTAACTGTGTACGTGGAATTCTGATTATATTATGCTGAAACATCAAAGCATAAATCGGGAACGGACAGGTCCTGTTCTGGAAAATGCACAACGGAAATGTGAAGGTATTTTAGTCTGCACTTACATGGGGTTCTGGACAGATTTGCCCCATTCAGACAGGGGAAGAACTGTAGGGTGAAGGAACCATGGTTGTCAAGAGATGTGATACAGCTGGTCAAGAGGAAGAAAGAAGCTTTAGGAAGCTGACCTCAGGATTAGAAAGGATCAGGCATGACTGTAGATTTACAAAGTAGCCGGGGACAAACTGAAGAATGGAATTAGGATAATTAGAAACGTCTACAGAAGGTCTGCAGTGGCTTTAAGGAAAATCCCAAGCCATTCTAGATATATGTGAAGAAAAAGATGACTGGAATGAGTGTAGGACCGGTCGGGGATAGAAAATGAAACAGGCCCCTGAGGTCGGATGAAGAAGGGCAGGTCCGGAATTAAAACGTTTGTTCAGTATTCACCAGTCAGAGGGATATTTGTGAGGAGAGCGTTAAACAGTCCGATGTGCGACAACATACCGAGGTTAAGAGAGAGGATGTACTGGAACCTTACTGGAAAAAAAAAAACAGTAGGTTAAATACGTCTTCTTGTGTGATCGGGAGAAAGCCTGAGTGACTGCGGGAAGCGGTGAGTCCTACTTCAGTGATGGGCAAATTATCAGAGAACTTTCTTAGAAACAGGATTTACGAGAATTTGGAGAAAGATTACCTAATTTGGGAGAGTCAGTATGGCTTTGTGAGGGGCAGATCATGTCTCACGACCCTGGTTCAATTCTGTGAGGATGTGATGGTTATACTTACGGTTAAGCCTGTTAGGACCTTTCAGAAGGCTTGGTATCCTGGGAAAGTTGGCTTGTGGATTCAGGACTGACGCCCCAGGAGGCAGAGGGTAGTTGTGGGTGGAGCGTTTTCTCCCCGGATGCTGTTGCCAGTGGTGTCCTGCAGAGATCTGTTCTGAGACCCCAGGATATTTGTGCTTTAAATGATGTGAATAAATAAGTGGAAGGGTGGTTTATTGTATTTGCAATGATGTGGAGGTTGGTGGAATTAGGGTTAGTATACAAGGTAGTCAGAGTTTACAACAGGACAGTGACAGGACGCAGAGCAGCGCTGAGAAGTTACAGATGGAGTTCAACCCTGAAAGGTACGAAGTGATTCACTTTGGGCGGATAAATTTGAAGGCTGAGGTGATACTCTCTCGAGTCAACCGAGGGCCGCACATTAGTACGAGATCCACAATGGAAAGAGAGTGATGAGACTCTCTCCAATAAGCCGAGGGCCGCTCATCGGTACGAGAACCACAATCGGAAGGTGAGCTTGAACACTTCCGCTGTTCTGCACATACTCACAGAGACGCTCGAAAGGCAATATACATGACAGTAAATCAAGAGGAAAAAAAATACAACTTCGCGGCAAATGATACAACAGCCTGAGAACCTGCTGATTGATCATAGATTTTGCTTACTATATTTGTTCAAACAGAGAATGGATGGAGAAATAGTGGTAGAATTGTGGCAGGTCTGAGAATATCTTTAAAGTTAAACAGACTGCATCGCAGGTCACGGGTGTGGGGTGGTCAGGTCCTTCACTGGCAGAGGTCAAGTTCCTGCCAAACGGCCCATGTGTGCGCTGGAAAACATTGTTCTTCAAACTGTCCACAGCCCTCGCTAATCTCCAGCGGACACGTTCCCTTTTTGACGACAGGTCTCTGGAATATCGCTGCGGATCTTTTAAAGTGTTTGGAGGAATATGTGCAGTGTATTTTATTGTAACACATGTCAGCTGTCACTCTGATTTCCATCACTCAAACCGCCCGGAATAACTGGAACGAAGGAAAGAAAAGATGATGAAAGTTCCCCTTTAATAAATAAGTGTTCTCCAATTCACCCGCCAGAACAAACTCCCGTCAATTTCAGAAGCGAATGTGCTCCGTCAAATATTTCAAATAAATCGACTTCAAGCTGAATGCCTGATTTAAAAGCAACAATGACAGAATATATCTTCATTTAAATAGCTGAAGCCAGGTATCATGGAAAATAACATGGGGGAAAAAAGCACATCATATTTTGTTTTAAAGTAATTACATTGCAAAATCCCTTGAGGAGTCAAATTCATGACAAGGGGATTGAGACAGTAAAAATAGTTTAACGTAAATGTTTGTGTAGTTGGTTGTCACTAATGTCCCTGACGTGATAGCCACGCTAATTGCCTCAGTGGAATTGCTCTCTCCTCAATAAAAGTCTGCTAAACCGATGCCCAGTCAATCTGAGCAGCTGAAACGCTCCGTAGAACTGAACGCTGCTTCTGACGGAATATGGGATATCCGGCGATTTACTACATCGCGGCCATTTTCTATCCCGCACTTGTAGCGGTTGGTGTCCCCGGTAAGATGCCGGAGCTGGTTACTTTATGTATGGTGCCGTCGTTACTCTGCTGCGGTATCCACACTCTTACTAAGCACCGATGCTACCGTCGGCTGAAACGTGTTTTCGGAATGGAGGATTCAGGCATCTAATGGTTTTATTTCCATTTGCGTACTTTGTTCGAAGTGATTATTCTTTTGTCAATTACGTATATGCCGATATTGCCATTGTTTCATAATTTCACCTCGCTAGGCTTTCTGAAGTGATGCCGGTCTCTGCTTTTTTAGGTCCGAGTTTCAATCAGTGCAGACACTTCGACCTAAAAACAACATAGCAGCTTATTTAAATGACTGTCCAGTCTATTTCCGACACGCGGGTCTGTAAATGATAAATTGTGTTTTGTATCTTTTGATTCCACTTTGTCACGGCTGCAAACAATCCCTTCAGCTCTTTCACCTCTAGTAATGGAAATGGTGTTGTTTACTGGGACGATCGTCCGTTCACCGGTACGTGAGCCGTGGAACTCAGATTCTTTGCTCTAACCTGCCCAGCCGGAGTGCAGCGACACAGACTCCCGCTTTCCACTTCCAAGACCCAACCCTGCATACCATCGGTAGAATGGGGGCATTCAGGGAGATGACCATATCTCTAATCTCTTTTCAAATTTCTTGCAGTTAATTTAACGGCGATTGTGATCCTCTCTCGGGGAAAATGCGGACTCTCCAAATGCATCACCCGTTACCTGGTTGGAATGGCCACAGCGGATCTGCTGGTGGTTATCGTTGCTGTTTTAATGGAACAGACCAACAATATCTACATTTATTCCAAATCCCTGCTCATCACTCCTGTATGCGCTCTGACACTTGTATTGCGGGCTGTAATGACGGACTGTTCTGTTTGGTTCACGGTCAGTTTTACCTTCGATCGCTTCATTGCAATATGTTGCGAAAAGTTGCGGGAGCGATACTGCACCGAGAGAACAGCAACTGTGGTTATCGTGACCGTGGTTATAGTGAGCTGCGGGACAGGGGTCCCGTTTTACTTTGTCATTGAACCTTACGTCATAATTGACAACACGCCGTGGCGGTGCACCACCACATATGAATACGCTACTTCACCCGTGTGGAAAGGATACGAATTACTGGAGAGCATTTTAACACCATTGCTACCAATCGGCTTAATCCTGTTGTTTAACGGGTTAACCGTAAGGCATATCGTTGTGGCAAATAGAGTCCGCAGAAGGCTTCGGCACAGCAGCGATAATCAGAAAGATGCCGAGGTGGAAAAACGCAGAAAATCGATGATTTTGCTGTTTTCTATATCAGCTAATTTCATATTATTTTGGATGCCCCATGTAGCCCGTTCTCTAAAATGGCAAGCGCAAAACTTTTTTTACGAGGACAGATATTTGAGTTCCCCGGTATACATCCTACAACAATTTGGGTTCATGTTACAATTTATCAGCATGTGCACCAATACTTGTATCTATACACTGACACAGAGGAAATTCAGAGAGGAGCTGAGGAATGGAATGAAGTGTGTGTTTACATTAAATGGCCATCTGTGTAGATAACGTCCGCCTCCAATGGCAATTCAGCGGAGTTTTCAAACAAAGCCGTTTTACAATGAACAGGCTTGGCAAATATGTCATAAATTCAAACATTCATATGCCTGGTCATCCGGGAATTGGAGAATTGGCGGAAGATTGCTGACGTGATACAGTTCAGGTAGGTAGCAATACAAACGCTCAATGCTGCTACCGTGATTGTTAGATTGGTTGAATTATGTTACAATCTATCACAGACACTGGCCTGTCTGTGAAAGGTACATAAGATTCGCTTATGTACATGGACTAATTTTACGTACTTAAATAAACGCTGGTTGCGCGAACATCTGATCATGATATGTGTCTGACAGGAAATTATAAATTGACAATGTCAATGGCCACTGAAATGTGTCAACAAGGCAGGGATGGCTTCAGGGCTTTCCGAGTTTTAGGTGTTTCAAAATGGACAGGGTCGGGTATCAGAGTGTAAAGGGAGTGCGATATGAAACCAGGGATAGTATCGCAGCTGCAGAAAGGGAGGACAACGTGGAGCGTTCGTTTGTTGTTAGACTGTGAGACGAACACAGAAAAATGAAGGACGTGATCTCTCCTTTTGGAGTATTCTATACAGCTGCCCACAAGTTGAACAAAAATAAAAACGGCGAATGAAACAGGGAGGTACCGATCGGGAAGCGGAACTTGGACACGTGTCATGTTATTGGCAAGGGCAACTGAAAATTCCCTAATATTCTTTGGCACATCCCCAGGGTAAAAGGTTTGGTTATGACAGAAATCCTCAGTTGTGTGCTGGAAGGATTCATGTCACTATATGAAGACAGGCGGACTTGCGAACATTCCATACGGTATCTAATATTAGATAAGGAAACGGATCAGGTGACAGATCTCTCCGCGGGTCAGCATTTCAGAACGACAGGGAGAACTCCTCGACATCCACCCTGCACGCGGATAGGACCGGAGAGCACGGAATTATTTAATTGCGATATATCGGGCTACCTGGCAGGAACTTGGGAAGTAAATAGGAAAATGATGTACTCAGGGAAATGCACAACACATATGTGGAGATTGTTCAGGAAACACTTACATGGGGTTCAGTAAAAGCTTGTCTCATTGAGGCAGGGAAAGGACGATAGCGGAAAGTAACCCTTGCTGACAAGAAATTGGAACAGCTTGTCAAGAGGAAGAAAGAAAGATACTTAAGGTTCAGGAAGAAAGGATCAGATTGGCTTAGGGCGAGTAACAATGTAGATAGAAAATGAATTTAACAATGGACTTCAAAGTTAGAAGGAGAGTAGAGATGCACTAAGATAAGTGAAGAACAGAAAGATGACCAGAGAGAGTGTGGGCAGATCAGATGTAAAAGAGGAAAACTTGTGTCTGGAGTCCAAAGAGGCCCTGAAGCTCCTCACTGAATACATAGGTCAATGTGAACACAGCGTCAAATGGCAGATATGCCAGAACCTGCCGACGCTGAGAAAGAGGATGCGCTGGAAACTTGGAAAACATTATGATAGATGATTCCCCGGTGCCGAAAGAGATATAGTCCAGGTAATTTTGGAAGGCGAGCAAAGATATTGCTGCACTTTTGGACAGGATATTTGTGTCTTAGCTGGCCACGGAGGTAGAACTAGATGATTGGAGAGTGGAAAATGTTATTCATTTGTTGACGAAAGATAATAGGGATATTTCTTTTAATTATAAGCAGTCAGTCTTACAGCAGTAGTGGGTAAACTACTGGAGAGGATAATCGAAGAAGGAATTATGTGTATTTAGAGAAACGTAGTCTGGTTAAGGAGAAACAACATGGCATGTTGTCCTTTATTAGCCAGATTGAGTTATTTGAAAAAGTGAAAATAAATCAAATAGATGAATTAGAACAGTCGATGTGGGGGCATTAATTATGCTCAGGCTTTTCATCAGCTCCCCATAGTGGACTCATTCAGAAAGTCAGAAGGCATGGGATCGAGGGAAACCTGACTGCGTTGATTCAGTATTGGCTTCCTAAACGAAAGCAGATGATGTGGTAGACAGAGTGAATTCTGGCTGGAAGACAAAGGACAGCCGTGTTCCGCATGGATAGTCGAAACTTCGGTACACTTTACAACTCTATTGCGAGTCCGCAGTTACAGTGCTCCAAGAAATAGGGTTGAGGAAATAATCGATTTAATCTGATCACACAGCAGCACCTGGATAATTAATGGAATTAGGGCTGACGATGTAAACAAATCGCTGAGCGATTGACTGCACCAGCGCGTTTTCTAAACTGACCTGCCATTTACATATTACAGGGCAAATGCTACAATGACTTTACAACCTGATTTCCAGTGAAGCCCTAGAACTTAAAACCAGCATTTCAAAGTGTTCAGCAGCAGCTTCTGGCGCTTATTAAAAGAACCAGCCTTCCAAAATGTCAATTCCATATTCCCAATTCAGGTACACACCAATTCATCTGAATGCCAATTTACCTCTGAATCGTGGTTTTATCGTATCGGGTGCAGATACGCTCATATTTCGATCCATTTAACCCTGAATCCACATGGCCGGTGTGGAATCCGTGTCTCCCTCTGAAATCAATAATAAATGAAACACACAAATCTACACAAACTGAAAACGCAGCGAAGGCAAAGCAAATATCTGGGCTCATACTTGTCTTCCTTGAAAACCATCGCAGGCAATTGGGGAATACAGAATAAACAATTTCCAAAGCTTCCATCTTCCCATGCTATAACCATTCAAGAACAGTATCAACGACTTTATAGATTGGTCGGAGCTGCGACACACTGAAGTTCTAACCCAGACATACAGTCAGACACCGATAGGGATCCACTGCACAGAAACAGGGTCTTCAACCCGTCAGGCCACTGAGGAATTACTTAAACTGCCTACTGCCATCGACTAAACCCGGACCGTGGCCATCCATATCCCAGTACTTATCCAATTATTTCGTAAACATTGGCATCGGAATCTCAATCACTGTGTGCGTTGGCGACACTGTCTACCCTCTGACCACCCTCTGGGTGAAGAAGTCTCCCCTCATGTTTCCAGTAAACTTTTCACATTTCACCATTCGCCCATGATTTCTAGTTGTATTCTCGCCGAACATCAGTGGAGAAAGTCCGCTTGCATTTACACTCTCCATCCGCCTCATAGTGTTGTACACCTCTATGAAATCTCCCCTCGGTCCCTACCCGCTCGGGAATAAAGTGCTGACATATGTAACCTTTCTTTTTAGTTGAAAACTTTCAGTCCCGGCAATAGCCGCATAATTTTTTCTGCATTCTTTTAGCCCTTCTAGTCCATGCTGACCTGTTTTTCTTGTTACAGCCTGGTTCCAGCTACCTGCACCAGAGCCTCCATACACCTCCCATCCACGTCCTCACCCAAATTCCTCTTTAGTGTCTAAATCAAACCCACATCCTCCACTTCCACTGGCAGCTCATTCCACACTCTCACCAACCTCTGAGTGAAGAATTCCCCTTCATGTTCCCCGAAAATAATTCACTTTCACCCTGAACGTATGTCCAATGTCAGGGTGAGAGGGAGGAAGGGGCAGAGAGGGAAGACAGTAAGGGGAGGGGGTGGTCGAGTGCGCAGTGGGAAACAAAGCGGAGAGGTTATACTTAATATCTTTCAGAAAAACTAATTGTTTGAACTTGCGGCAAACATACTCTCCATACCCTGTACATTCGCAACCAAATTATTGATCTAGATGACAAGCAGCAATGGTTGATATTCAAAGTAAATGTTATTATCAGAGTACATATATGTCACCACATGCAACCCTGAGATTGTTTTTCCTACAGGAACACTTGGGAAATCTATAGAATAGTAACAGGATCAATGTCAGATCAAGTGGAGCATAGAATTCAACAAACTGTGCAAATGCAAATATCATTAAATATCAATGAATAATGAGAGCAATGGGGTGTAACCCTGGGGAACCTCACTCGGCCCGGGCCTCGAGTCCAATAAACAGCCTCCCACCATCACTCTCTGCTTCCTACCATCAAGACAACTGTGCATCCAGTGAGCCAGCTCTCCCTGGATCCCGTGTGATCTGACTTTCCACAGCAACTTACCATGCTGAACCTTATCAAAGGCCTCACTGATTCCCATATCGGCCCCGATCCTGGGACAGAGGTGTCACCGATCAGACGGCATGGATTTAAACAGAGGATGAAGAGGTTTAGAGGGATCTGAGGAGGAGATTTGTCACTCAGAGGATAGCTGAAATCTGGAGCTCAATGCTCGAGGTGGCGGTGGAGGCAGGTTCCTTCACAACATTTACGAAATGGATGGGAATGGAAACTGCCGGGATAGAGTCAGCTACGAACCAAGTGCTGATAAATGGGACGAGTGTAGACAGTGAGTGGATGGTCAGAACAGGTATGGCCGGCCAAAGGCCTGTTTCCGTCCTGTGTGATCCACCACTCTGGACATGCTAAATTAACGATGGTGGCACCGCAAGGCATTGATTTCAAAACTCCACACCCCTCTCCAACCTGAATTAAACCAGACTGAACCCCTTTGTCACCATTGCGAATATCTGTTTCTGTCAAAGTAATATACAAATTGATCACTTCTGCTAAACAACTGGCAATTGATGAAGTTCCTGTGTCTTCTTCCATTAATGTTGCTGCCTTACAGCTAAACTAACCCTCTCACTGTATCAAAATGAATGATTAAAGCCGGCCCCAAACACTGTGATTTCATCCCAGCACATTGTAACATGAAGCATTTCACTGAGGGTCTGATGGAGACACAACCCGTGCCCTCTGCACATGTAATCACATCTCCCCAGCTTCTGACATTTCAAATACTCTCGGAATGGTTTTCTGATTCAGTCTTAAAGTTATTGTATATTCAGCTCGTCGTCAGACCTGACAAACCGTGTCTTCCCACAGCTGGTTCCACCTGTTGGTGTGTCCTCTTTCCTTCACCTCCAGGGAAGCTGCATCTCCACACAAACTCCTCACTTGAGACGACTGTCTGTACCCGTGATACAGGAAATCACATCTCTCTCACTCTCCTGATACCGTGTCTGACCTGCTCACCTCCGGGTATCCTCCCTCAACAAGCTTCCTCCTCAGTCACCGTCTGTGAGATTATATAAAAATACAATTACTGTAAAGCGATCTATCAGGCAGCCCCTGTACCCCTCCACCCCAGAGCATGTTTCGCTGGTTAAAACTCTCTCTCTCCTCACCCCTTCTCTGTTCCATTCGCCTTTGCAAACTCCAGATATGCCAGCTGATGCGAATCCACTGTGAGGACATTTATATCTCACAGGAGGATGTAGAAACCCGTGTTGTTCTCTGATACAGAGGTCACTGACACCCCACCGCCATCCCAATCTGCACCAACAGCCCATGACGGTGACAGCTCTTCCAGACACTGGGGCTTTGTAACAAACACCATGTTAACAGCAAGATTAGACAGTAATTCATTTGAAGAGAGAATTGCTGCTTCCTGAAAGGACAGTCGAACGTCCGACACATCGGAGCAGATCCTCCCCCGTTCACAACTTTATTTGACCCGGGTCACGGAACGTCCGATCATCCAACTTTCTCACAACCCCACCCCCCATCCACCCTCCCCCCCGACTACGGCCCCGCAACCTTCCCTCCTCACCCCACACCCACAGTCCACCCATAACCTCTACCCACACACACACAGACAGATCCCCTTTACCCCAAACCCCTCCCAGCCTGGGAACCACAACTAACTGATCCCACAGCCCGGGCTCGGGCGCAAAGCTAAAACCGGGGCTGCGGGACCGGAGAGCCCGGAGCCTCCAGCCGTCCGGCAGAGCTCGTTCCCGGCACTTTTCATAGAAACATAGAAAACCTACAGCACGATACAGGCCCTTCGGCCCACAAAGTTGTGATTCGACGGCAACCGGCCCCCGATTTCCACAAACCCGAGATCAGACCCTTCTTCACGGACGCCTGAACAGAAGAACCGCCGGCGACAGCTCCAGTCGGCACTGCGCCTGCGTTTAGCAGGAGGTTCTGGGCTGCACCAGCCGTGGCCGGAGGTCCCTACAGAGGGACCAGTGACCGGAGGCGGGAGAGACAACGGAGAGGTAAATCACAAACACGACAAAGTCGGCAGATGCTGGAAATCCAAAGCAACACAAACAAAACGCTGGCCGAACTCAGCCGGCCGGGCATCATCTATCAGAGAGAAAAATCACACTCCCACTCCACCTCCCGCATAAAACAATGCAATCAGAGGTTTATGATCATTTTCAACATCAAAAGATTGCCCTGACACAAACTGATGAAATGCCTCACAAGGAAACAGAATGCTGAGCAATTCTTTTTCAATCTGGGCATAACGTGTTTCTGGATCAGATAATGAACGAGTTGCATCCGCCACTTGTAGCCATTCTTTATCATGTTATGATCATTTTCAACATCAGTAGATTCCCCAGAGAGAATCGGAATGAAAATGTTTGGACACCAGGAAGTCCCGCTCGGAGCGGATAGTTCAAAGGTTAATTTATTATCAAAGCTGGTATCCGTAAACAATTCTTGAGCTTTTCCTCTTCTCCAGAAAACCACGAAACAAAGAAAGAGCATGAAAGTCGTTCAGAGAGAAAAATCAAACTTCCACCTCAAACCCCGCATCAAAAAGACAGCATCCCGATCATCAAACCCCCAAAATCCGCACTAAACCCCTCCCGCACTAAAGGGAACAATATCATCGACCGCACCCCCCCCCCGAAAAAAAACAACCCTACCCCGCACAACTGCGGAGGAGCCGGTGTCACCAGTGTAGAGCCGGCCGCATCGGGAGCAGCGGACACAATGGGCGACCCCGGAAGATTCACAGGTGAAGTGTCGCCTCACCAGGAAGGGTGTTTGGACAACGGAGAGAGTTCGGCCGTTCGGCCCTTTCACTGTGACACCCCGAACTCCACATCGAATCCGTCCAAACGAATCTGGGCGAAATTTAATGACCAATAAATATAATTCCTCTCAGCGGTCAGCTGTCTGAATGATTCCCTGACTCTGAGAGGAAGGGGTATCTATGGTCCACACTGTCAGGGTGTTGAGTTTACCTTTACAAGCTTTACTATTCTACCGCCAGGACTTAAGAGCTTTTTAAAGCTATTATTAATGCTTTTTGAGATGGTGATTTAGATGCATATCATATTTTTACTGAGTTAAGTATTGTATGTAATTAGTTTTGCTACAACAAGTGTATGGGACATTGGAAAAAAGTTGAATTTCCCCATGGGGATGAATAAAGTATCTATCTATCTATCTATCTATCTATCTATCTACCAGGAGACAAAGACTGCAGGGACGAGAGGTTTTCTGTTGACTAATACACTGTGTGTGTGTGGTGAACTGCATATACCTGTCTGACTGCTCCTGTGGCTCCTCCCACAGACCCTGCTGACTGCTCCTGTGGCTCCTCCCACAGACCCCTGTATAAAGGCGACTGTGGGCTGCTGCTCTCCCTCATTTTCCCCAGGATGTAGTGTTGTTTATTCTTCCAGTCAATAAAAGCCGATATCTCGTTTCCTAAGTCTCAGCGTGAGTTATTGATGGTGCATCAGTGTGGACCCCGCTGGCAATTCTGGTGTTGTGACCCGAATCGAGACAAACACTACGCTGCCCACTCCACCAACAACACGGCACAGCCGGACACCTAACAGGGGACTTTACATCTCACAACACTGGATTCAGTGATGAAACCCGTGATTAATGTTGTTGTCCCACCGAAAAATCCATTAAAGTGATTTTAAATACGAGCGCTCCCCCACAGGTGACGTCACACAGCTCCCCCCCCCACTCGCCTGACGTCACACATGGGCTCCCCACACCGGGATCTGCCCTGACGGGCGCGGTGTGTTACGTCACCCACGCGCTGCTGTGCTCGAGCTTTATCGGTTTAACGGCTGGGCTAATAGTTAACTGTTTATAAACATAGACTGATTTAACTGAAACCCGCACATTTCCTGTGTGGGTCTGAATTGTGTGTCGGGATGGGATGGGAATCGAAATTATAACCCTGAGAACTCTGTGACCTGGGGGTGGAGGGAAAGGGATCGGGGAAGATATGGAGGGAAAAACTAAATACGAGTCTGGTGTAAATATGGAAATAGTATAGGGAAATAATGAAATAATTTGGGAAGTGCGGCGGTGGGTCGGGCAATATATGAAGGGGGAGGAACAGTCACCGAGTCACGTGATCCTGTTTTACCGCGGATCGTCAGCATTTTCCGAGGCTCCGCCCAACGCCCGTGACGCAATAAGCACATTGCGCATGCTCACATTCCCGGGAAAGGCAGTGCTGTTTTTTCGTTCTTTGTGAAAGCGGGACAGCGGTGAGATCGGGATCGGGAGGGGGTTCTCGCCCCCTTGGACGGGGAGCCGGAGGCGGTTTATTCTCTGCGGGGCAACACCAACAATTTCCCTTCGGTGAGTATTGAAGCCGGTCCCGAGCGGGGAGGTCTGACGTTGGGTGGTGAGTTAACTTTCCCGAATTCAAACAAGATCAAGCCTGCAGATGTTGGAAATGCGAGCAGCGCGCACAAAATGCTGGAGGAACTCAGCAGGCCGGGCAGAATCTAGGGGAAGAATACAGTCGACATTACCGGCCGAAACTCTTCGGCAGGACTGGAGAATAAAAGGTGGGGGTGGGGAGGGAGAGAGAAACACAAGGTGATCGGTGAAACCTGAAGGGGGAGGGGATGAACTTTCCCGGACTGGCGGCCTCGCCTCGCTTCCTTCACAGAATCTGCCGGGGTCGTTCCGGGTTGTGAGACCTTCACACCGAACCGTCTGAGATGAGCCGCCGCTCAGCCCCTGTTGTTCTGGTCCTATTAGCAGGATGAAGTAAAACATGTTTCTATATTGTTACTGACAGAGAATTGTATAATTTGTGTTCCGTGTGTTATCTGAATGTACTTGCCTGTGATGCTGCCACAAGTCAGTGTTTCTCTGTACCTGTACCTTCCCGTACTTGTGCACTTGGCAATAAATTCAACAGGTCCTGCGAAAAGTCAGTGAGATTTGATTAGTGATGATCATCTTGGCAGCTCGGTAGGTCGAATGTATGAGACAGTACACTGTTAAATGCAAAACCCTGAACAGTGTTGATGATCAGAGGGATCTTGGAGTCCGAGATCATCACTCCCTGAAAGAGTCCGCACAGATTGATCGGGTGGTTAAGAAGGCAAATGGCGTGGTTGTCTTTATCATTGAGTTCAAAAGTTGGGAAGTTATGTTGCAGCTTTATAAGATTAATTAGGCCACATCTGGAGTGTTTTATACAGTTGTGGTCGCTCTCATTCTCTGAAGGATATCGGGGCTTTGGAGAGGGCGCAGAAGAGGTTTACCAGGATATTGCTTGGAATAGAGGGCCTGAGCTATAACGGGAGGTTGGTCAATCTTATGTTGTTTTCTCCGGAGCCGTGCCGGCTGGGGTGAGACTGAATAGACGTTTATAAGATTACCATAGGATTAGAAGCCATGTCTCATGTTCCATTATTAAGGAACTCCAGCACCCAGGGCATGCCCTTTTCTCAATGTTACCATCAAAGAGGGAGATATAGAAGCCTGAAGGCACACACTTAGTGACACAGAAACAGTTTCTTTCCCTCTGCCTTCTGATTGCCGAATAGACATTGAACCCTTGAACACGACCTCACTTTTTAAATATATAGTATTTCTGCTTTTTGCATGATTTTTAATTTATTCATAGAATAACAGAAAACCTACAGCCCAGTATAGTCCCTTCAGCCCACAAAGTTGTGCTGACATGTTCCTGCCTTAGAAACTACTATGGTTACCCATTGCCCTCTATTTTTCTAAGCTAGTTTTTCTCTATTTTCCTCCGGTGCCGCCAGGTACCTATCCAAAAATCTCTGAAAAGAGCCTATCGTGCCCACCTCCATAACCATTGCCGGCAGCCCATTACACCACTCTCCACCTCTCTCTGACTAAAAAAACTCACCCCTGATATCTCCTCTGTACCTACTCCCCAACACCTTAAACCTGTGTCCTCTTGTAGTTACCAATTCAGCCCTAGGAAAAAGCCTCTGACTACCCACATGATCAATGCCTCTCATAATCTTATATACCTCTTTCAGATCATGTCTCATCCTCTGTCGCTCTGAGGAGAAATAGCCGAGTTCACTCAACCTATTTTCATAAGGCATGCTCCCCAATCCAGGCAACATACTTTTAACTCTCCTCTGCACCCTTTCTAAGATTTCCACATTCTTCCTGTAGTGAGGTGACCAGAATTGAGCACAGTGGAGTGTGACCAGGGTCCTATATAGCTGCAACAAAAACTCTCGGCTCCTAAACTCAATCACACAATTAATAAAGGTCAATGCACCGTAGACCATAGAGTCAACCTGCATATCAGACTTGAGTGTCCTATGGACTCGGATCCCAAGATCCCTCTGATCCTCCGCACTGTGAAGAGTCTTCCCATTAATGCGATATTCTGCCATCATGTTTGACCTAACAAATTGAACAATTTCAAACTTATCCGGGTTGAACTCCATTTGGGACTTCTCAGCCCAGTTTTGCATCCTTTCAGTGTCCCGCTGTGACCTCTGACAGCCCTCCACACTATCCACAACACTCCCAACATTTGTGTCATCAGCAAATTTACTAACACATCCCTTCACTTCTTCATCAAGGTCATTTATAAAAATCACGACGATCAATGGTCCCAGATATACGTATACTGTAAATTTTTATTATTTTGGTTTTTTTTTCTTCTATATCATGTATTACATTGAAATGCTGCTGCAAAGTTAACAAATTTTACACCACATGCTGGTGATAATAAACCTGATTATGAACCTGAGTGGATAGAAGATACATTTTTCCTGGGGATTGAAATGTCTAATACACTTAAGGTGAGACCAGATGTAAGCGACCAGTTTGTCTCTTTCCACAGAGTGGTGGGTAGCTGGACCCTCTGCCTGGGGTGGGAGACCCCACCAGTCACGTGATCCTGTTTGCCCCTCCCATTTATCTGCAGATGTAACAATCTCTTCACACATGCTCACTGTCTCCGGGTGGGTGGTGTTTTCCTTTCTGCTCAGTCTTCAATGTTTAATGTTCAGTGAGTTTTGTTCATAGTAACATTTAATAGAAATGTTTGGTTCTCCTTTTTATTGCTAATCGGCTTCATTGTCTTTCATGTTAAAGTTAGACATGTGGTGAGAGATTTATTGGAAGAAAAACCCCAAATGGAAGCAAACCATGACTGAAGACGAGGGAACAGCAACAAGTGAACCAGCCCGAGGATTGAGAGCACCAACTGGAGAGGACCCATCTGACTCAGAGATTCCAGTGATTTAGTCAGGAGAAAGTTTGGTGAGTCTCATTTACTCAAACACTGGTCCTTCAGACATTACATACCTGCACAAAGGAAGGTAGGAAATAGTTGGAGTGAAACTGAATGTGCCCAGAAGTAACAGTTATGCCTCTGCCAGACCCATTTACAATCACTCCAGGTCTGGTAATGTGCTTCCAGCAGCCCAGCCCTTTGAAATCACTCCCATTCCCTCACAGTGGTTACTCAGTTCAAGATCTTGCATCTCCTGAAGTAGCTTTTGGTCAGTTCTGAGTGGGGAGAGGGAAAGAGAGGGGAGGGTTTATACTGACTGTCTTTCAAAAAGAGTAATTGTTTGAACTTGCTGCAAACTCTCTACCCATACCCTGTACTTTCTCACTAAATTATTGACATAGAAGACAAGTAGCAATGGGTGTATCCCCAGGGAATGTCACTAAGCACGGGACTCGAGTCCAAGAAACAGGCAGTCACCATAACACTCTGCCTCCTACCAATCATCTGTTTGCAGGCCCTGGGGCTCTGTAACGAACTAAATGTTAACAGGAAGATTAGTCAGTAATTAAGATGACGAAGGAATTGTGGCCTCCTGAAAGGACATGCGAGCTGAGCTGTCTGATTCATTGGACCAGATCCACCCTCGCTGACAACGTAATTTACCCCTTGCCCATCCACCCAGGTCATGTTACTTCCGATAACCCACAGTACCCCAACCACCCTCCGTCTCCCCAGTGGCCCCACACCCTGCTGACCATTCACCCCACACCGACACATAGACAGGCCCCCTTCACCCACGTCCACCCTCCCAGCTTGGGGAATCAGAGCAAACTGATCCCGCAATCCTAACTCAGTGCAAAACTAAAACCAGGAATGCAAGACTGGAGAGCGCGGAGCCTCCAGCTGTCCGGCTCGGTCCCGACCCTTTCCCACTGCCACCGGCCATCGATTTACACAAACCCGAGATTAACCTCTTCCTCACCACCACCTGAACAGGAGAAATACCCGCATCAGCTGGGGTTGGCATTGCACTGCGATTTGCAGTAGGTCCCTGTATGCTGTGAAGATCCCCCCGTCAGATATGTAGACCAGAACCATACGTGTTAAGACTCCCCACTGTCGGATATGTAGACCAGAACCGTATGCATTGAATCTCCGCTGTCAGATATGGAGACCAGAACCGTACGCATTAAGACTCCCCGCTGTCGGATATGGAGACCAGAACCGTACGGGTTAAGACTCCCCGCTGTTGGATATGTAGACCAGAACCGTATGCATTGACTCCCCGCTGTCAGATATGGAGACCAGAACCGTACATGTTAAGACTCCCCGCTGTCGGATATGGAGACCAGAACCGTATGCGTTAAGACTCCCCGCTGTTGGATATGGAGACCAGAACCGTACGCGTTAAGACTCCCCGCTGTTGGATATGGAGACCAGAACCGTACGCGTTAAGACTCCCCGCTGTCGGATATGGAGACCAGAACCGTACGCGTTAAGACTCCCCGCTGTCGGATACGGAGACCAGAACCGTACGCGTTAAGACTCCCCGCTGTCGGATATGGAGACCAGAACCGTACGCGTTAAGACTCCCCACTGTCGGATACGGAGACAAGAACCGTACGCGTTAAGACTCCCTGCTGTCGGATATGGAGACCAGAACCGTACGCGTTAAGACTCCCCACTGTCGGATACGGAGACCAGAACCGTACGCGTTAAGACTCCCCGCTGTCGGATATGGAGACCAGAACTGTACGCATTAAGACTCCCCACTGTCGGATATGGAGACCAGAACCATACGCGTTAAGACTCCCCACTGTTGGATATGGAGACCAGAACCGTATGCGTTAAGACTCCCCGCTGTTGGATATGGAGACCAGAACCGTACGCGTTAAGACTCCCCGCTGTCGGATATGGAGACCAGAACCGTACGCGTTAAGACTCCCCGCTGTGGGATATGGAGACCAGAACCGTACACGTTAAGACTCCCCGCTGTCGGATATGGAGACCAGAACCGTACGCGTTAAGACTCCCCACTGTTGGATATGGAGACCAGAACCATACGCATTAAGACTCCCCACTGTTGGATATGAAGACCAGAACCGTACGCATTAAGACTCCCCACTGTTGGATATGGAGACCAGAACCGTACGCATTAAGACTCCCCACTGTTGGATATGGAGACCAGAACCGTACGCATTAAGACTCCCCACTGTTGGATATGGAGACCAGAACCATCCGCGTTAAGACTCCTCGCTGTCAGATATGGAGACCAGAACCGTACGCGTTAAGACTACCCGCTGTCGGATATGGAGACCAGAACCGTACGTGTTAAGACTCCTCGCTGTCAGATATGTAGACCAGAACCGTACACGTTAAGACTCCCCGCTGTCGGATATGGAGACCAGAACCGTACGCATTAAGACTCCTCGCTGTCGGATATGGAGACCAGAACCGTACGCATTAAGACTCCCCACTGTCGGATAAGTAGACCAGAACCGTACGCATTAAGACTCCTCGCTGTCAGATATGTAGACCAGAACCGTACACGTTAAGACTCCCCGCTGTTGGATATGTAGACCAGAACCGTACACGTTAAGACTCCCCGCTGTTGGATATGGAGTCCAGAACCGTACGCGTTAAGACTCCCCGCTGTCGGATATGGAGACCAGGACCGTACGCGTTAAGACTCCCCGCTGTCGGATATGGAGACCAGAACCGTACGCGTTAAGACTCCCCACTGTTGGATATGGAGACCAGAACCGTACGCATTAAGACTCCCCACTGTTGGATATGGAGACCAGAACCGTACGCGTTAAGACTCCCGGCTGTCGGATATGGAGACCAGAACCATACGCGTTAAGACTCCCCGCTGTCGGATATGGAGACCAGAACCGTACGCGTTAAGACTCCCCGCTGTTGGATATGGAGACCAGAACCGTACGCATTAAGACTCCCCGCTGTTGGATATGGAGACCAGAACCGTACGCATTAAGACTCCCCACTGTTGGATATGGAGACCAGAACCGTACGCATTAAGACTCCCCACTGTTGGATATGGAGACCAGAACCATCCGCGTTAAGACTCCTCGCTGTCAGATATGGAGACCAGAACCGTACGCGTTAAGACTACCCGCTGTCGGATATGGAGACCAGAACCGTACGTGTTAAGACTCCTCGCTGTCAGATATGTAGACCAGAACCGTACACGTTAAGACTCCCCGCTGTCGGATATGGAGACCAGAACCGTACGCATTAAGACTCCTCGCTGTCGGATATGGAGACCAGAACTGTACATGTTAAGACTCCCCGCTGTCGGATATGGAGACCAGAACCGTACGCATTAAGACTCCCCACTGTCGGATATGTAGAACAGAACCGTACGCATTAAGACTCCTCGCTGTCAGATATGTAGACCAGAACCGTACGCGTTAATACTCCCCACTGTCGGATATGGAGACCAGAACCGTACACGTTAAGACTCCACGCTGTCGGATATGGAGACCAGAACCGTACACGTTAAGAATCCCCGCTGTTGGATATGGAGACCAGAACCGTACGCATTAAGACTCCTCGCTGTCGGATATGGAGACCAGAACCGTACGCATTAAGACTCCCCACTGTCGGCTATGTAGACCAGAACCGTACGCATTAAGACTCCTCGCTGTCAGATATGTAGACCAGAACCGTACACGTTAAGACTCCCCGCTGTCGGATATGTAGAGCAGAACCGTACACGTTAAGACTCCCCGCTGTTGGATATGGAGACCAGAACCGTACGCGTTAAGACTCCCCGCTGTCGGATATGGAGACCAGAACCATACGCGTTAAGACTCCCCGCTGTCGGATATGGAGACCAGAACCGTACGCATTAAGACTCCCCACTGTTGGATATGGAGACCAGAACCGTACACGTTAAGACTCCCCGCTGTTGGATATGGAGACCAGAACCATCCGCGTTAAGACTCCTCGCTGTCAGATATGGAGACCAGAACCGTACGCGTTAAGACTACCCGCTGTCGGATATGGAGACCATAACCGTACGTGTTAAGACTCCTCGCTGTCAGATATGTAGACCAGAACCGTACACGTTAAGACTCCCCGCTGTCGGATATGGAGACCAGAACCGTACGCATTAAGACCCCTCGCTGTCGGATATGGAGACCAGAACCGTACGCATTAAGACTCCCCACTGTCGGATATGTAGACCAGAACCGTACGCATTAAGACTCCTCGCTGTCAGATATGTAGACCAGAACCGTACACGTTAAGACTCCCCGCTGTCGGATATGGAGACCAGAACCGTACGCATTAAAACTCCTCGCTGTCGGATATGGAGACCAGAACCGTACATGTTAAGACTCCCCGCTGTCGGATATGGAGACCAGAACCGTACGCATTAAGACTCCCCGCTGTCGGATATGTAGAACAGAACCGTACGCATTAAGACTCCTCGCTGTCAGATATGTAGACCAGAACCGTACGCATTAATACTCCCCGCTGTCGGATATGGAGACCAGAACCGTACACGTTAAGACTCCACGCTGTCGGATATGGAGACCAGAACCGTACACGTTAAGACTCCCCGCTGCCGGATATGGAGACCAGCACCGTACGCATTAAGACTCCTCGCTGTCGGATATGGAGACCAGAACCGTACGCATTAAGACTCCCCACTGTCGGATATGTAGACCAGAACCGTACGCATTAAGACTCCTCGCTGTCAGATATGTAGACCAGAACCGTACACGTTAAGACTCCCCGCTGTTGGATATGTAGACCAGAACCGTACACGTTAAGACTCCCCGCTGTTGGATATGGAGACCAGAACCGTACGCGTTAAGACTCCCCGCTGTCGGATATGGAGACCAGAACCATACGCGTTAAGACTCCCCGCTGTCGGATATGGAGACCAGAACCGTACGCGTTAAGACTCCCCGCTGTCGGATATGTAGACCAGAACCGTACGCATTTAGACTCCTCGCTGTCAGATATGTAGACCAGAACCGTACACGTTAAGACTCACCGCTGTTGGATATGGAGACCAGAGCCATACGCGTTAAGACTCCCCGCTGTTGGATATGGAGACCAGAACCGTACACGTTAAGACTCCTCGCTGTCGGATATGGAGACCAGATCCGTACGCGTTAAGACTCCCCGCTGTCGGATATGGAGACCAGAACCGTACGTGTTAAGACTCCTCGCTGTCGGATATGGAGACCAGAACCGTACACGTTAAGACTCCCCGCTGTCGGATATGGAGACCAGAACCGTACGCATTAAGACTCCCCACTGTCGGATATGTAGAACAGAACCGTACGCATTAAGACTCCTCGCTGTCAGATATGTAGACCAGAACCGTACGCGTTAATACTCCCCGCTGTCGGATATGGAGACCAGAACCGTACATGTTAAGACTCCCCGCTGTCGGATATGGCGACCAGAACCGTACGCGTTAAGACTCCCCGCTGTGGGATATGGAGACCAGAACCGTACACGTTAAGACTCCCCGCTGTCGGATATGGAGACCAGAACCGTACGCGTTAAGACTCCCCACTGTTGGATATGGAGACCAGAACCATACGCATTAAGACTCCCCACTGTTGGATATGAAGACCAGAACCGTACGCATTAAGACTCCCCACTGTTGGATATGGAGACCAGAACCGTACGCATTAAGACTCCCCACTGTTGGATATGGAGACCAGAACCGTACGCATTAAGACTCCCCACTGTTGGATATGGAGACCAGAACCATCCGCGTTAAGACTCCTCGCTGTCAGATATGGAGACCAGAACCGTACGCGTTAAGACTACCCGCTGTCGGATATGGAGACCAGAACCGTACGTGTTAAGACTCCTCGCTGTCAGATATGTAGACCAGAACCGTACACGTTAAGACTCCCCGCTGTCGGATATGGAGACCAGAACCGTACGCATTAAGACTCCTCGCTGTCGGATATGGAGACCAGAACCGTACGCATTAAGACTCCCCACTGTCGGATATGTAGACCAGAACCGTACGCATTAAGACTCCTCGCTGTCAGATATGTAGACCAGAACCGTACACGTTAAGACTCCCCGCTGTCGGATATGGAGACCAGAACCGTACGCGTTAAGACTCCCCACTGTTGGATATGGAGACCAGAACCATACGCATTAAGACTCCCCACTGTTGGATATGAAGACCAGAACCGTACGCATTAAGACTCCCCACTGTTGGATATGGAGACCAGAACCGTACGCATTAAGACTCCCCACTGTTGGATATGGAGACCAGAACCGTACGCATTAAGACTCCCCACTGTTGGATATGGAGACCAGAACCATCCGCGTTAAGACTCCTCGCTGTCAGATATGGAGACCAGAACCGTACGCGTTAAGACTACCCGCTGTCGGATATGGAGACCAGAACCGTACGTGTTAAGACTCCTCGCTGTCAGATATGTAGACCAGAACCGTACACGTTAAGACTCCCCGCTGTCGGATATGGAGACCAGAACCGTACGCATTAAGACTCCTCGCTGTTGGATATGGAGACCAGAACCGTACGCATTAAGACTCCCCACTGTCGGATATGTAGACCAGAACCGTACGCATTAAGACTCCTCGCTGTCAGATATGTAGACCAGAACCGTACACGTTAAGACTCCCCGCTGTTGGATATGTGGACCAGAACCGTACACGTTAAGACTCCCCGCTGTTGGATATGGAGTCCAGAACCGTACGCGTTAAGACTCCCCGCTGACGGATATGGAGACCAGGACCGTACGCGTTAAGACTCCCCGCTGTCGGATATGGAGACCAGAACCGTATGCGTTAAGACTCCCCACTGTTGGATATGGAGACCAGAACCGTACGCATTAAGACTCCCGACTGTTGGATATGGAGACCAGAACCGTACGCGTTAAGACTCCCGGCTGTCGGATATGGAGACCAGAACCATACGCGTTAAGACTCCCCGCTGTCGGATATGGAGACCAGAACCGTACGCGTTAAGACTCCCCGCTGTTGGATATGGAGACCAGAACCGTACGCATTAAGACTCCCCGCTGTTGGATATGGAGACCAGAACCGTACGCATTAAGACTCCCCACTGTTGGATATGGAGACCAGAACCGTACGCATTAAGACTCCCCACTGTTGGATATGGAGACCAGAACCATCCGCGTTAAGACTCCTCGCTGTCAGATATGGAGACCAGAACCGTACGCGTTAAGATTACCCGCTGTCGGATATGGAGACCAGAACCGTACGTGTTAAGACTCCTCGCTGTCAGATATGTAGACCAGAACCGTACACGTTAAGACTCCCCGCTGTCGGATATGGAGACCAGAACCGTACGCATTAAGACTCCTCGCTGTCGGATATGGAGACCAGAACTGTACATGTTAAGACTCCCCGCTGTCGGATATGGAGACCAGAACCGTACGCATTAAGACTCCCCACTGTCGGATATGTAGAACAGAACCGTACGCATTAAGACTCCTCGCTGTCAGATATGTAGACCAGAACCGTACGCGTTAATACTCCCCACTGTCGGATATGGAGACCAGAACCGTACACGTTCAGACTCCACGCTGTCGGATATGGAGACCAGAACCGTACACGTTAAGAATCCCCGCTGTTGGATATGGAGACCAGAACCGTACACGTTAAGACTCACCGCTGTTGGATATGGAGACCAGAGCCATACGCGTTAAGACTCCCCGCTGTTGGATATGGAGACCAGAACCGTACACGTTAAGACTCCTCGCTGTCGGATATGGAGACCAGATCCGTACGCGTTAAGACTCCCCGCTGTCGGATATGGAGACCAGAACCGTACGTGTTAAGACTCCTCGCTGTCGGATATGGAGACCAGAACCGTACACGTTAAGACTCCCCGCTGTCGGATATGGAGACCAGAACCGTACGCATTAAGACTCCCCACTGTCGGATATGTAGAACAGAACCGTACGCATTAAGACTCCTCGCTGTCAGATATGTAGACCAGAACCGTACGCGTTAATACTCCCCGCTGTCGGATATGGAGACCAGAACCGTACATGTTAAGACTCCCCGCTGTCGGATATGGCGACCAGAACCGTACGCGTTAAGACTCCCCGCTGTGGGATATGGAGACCAGAACCGTACACGTTAAGACTCCCCGCTGTCGGATATGGAGACCAGAACCGTACGCGTTAAGACTCCCCACTGTTGGATATGGAGACCAGAACCATACGCATTAAGACTCCCCACTGTTGGATATGAAGACCAGAACCGTACGCATTAAGACTCCCCACTGTTGGATATGGAGACCAGAACCGTACGCATTAAGACTCCCCACTGTTGGATATGGAGACCAGAACCGTACGCATTAAGACTCCCCACTGTTGGATATGGAGACCAGAACCATCCGCGTTAAGACTCCTCGCTGTCAGATATGGAGACCAGAACCGTACGCGTTAAGACTACCCGCTGTCGGATATGGAGACCAGAACCGTACGTGTTAAGACTCCTCGCTGTCAGATATGTAGACCAGAACCGTACACGTTAAGACTCCCCGCTGTCGGATATGGAGACCAGAACCGTACGCATTAAGACTCCTCGCTGTCGGATATGGAGACCAGAACCGTACGCATTAAGACTCCCCACTGTCGGATATGTAGACCAGAACCGTACGCATTAAGACTCCTCGCTGTCAGATATGTAGACCAGAACCGTACACGTTAAGACTCCCCGCTGTCGGATATGGAGACCAGAACCGTACGCGTTAAGACTCCCCACTGTTGGATATGGAGACCAGAACCATACGCATTAAGACTCCCCACTGTTGGATATGAAGACCAGAACCGTACGCATTAAGACTCCCCACTGTTGGATATGGAGACCAGAACCGTACGCATTAAGACTCCCCACTGTTGGATATGGAGACCAGAACCGTACGCATTAAGACTCCCCACTGTTGGATATGGAGACCAGAACCGTACGCATTAAGACTCCCCACTGTTGGATATGGAGACCAGAACCATCCGCGTTAAGACTCCTCGCTGTCAGATATGGAGACCAGAACCGTACGCGTTAAGACTACCCGCTGTCGGATATGGAGACCAGAACCGTACGTGTTAAGACTCCTCGCTGTCAGATATGTAGACCAGAACCGTACACGTTAAGACTCCCCGCTGTCGGATATGGAGACCAGAACCGTACGCATTAAGACTCCTCGCTGTCGGATATGGAGACCAGAACCGTACGCATTAAGACTCCCCACTGTCGGATATGTAGACCAGAACCGTACGCATTAAGACTCCTCGCTGTCAGATATGTAGACCAGAACCGTACACGTTAAGACTCCCCGCTGTTGGATATGTAGACCAGAACCGTACACGTTAAGACTCCCCGCTGTTGGATATGGAGTCCAGAACCGTACGCGTTAAGACTCCCCGCTGTCGGATATGGAGACCAGGACCGTACGCGTTAAGACTCCCCGCTGTCGGATATGGAGACCAGGACCGTACGCGTTAAGACTCCCCGCTGTCGGATATGGAGACCAGAACCGTATGCGTTAAGACTCCCCACTGTTGGATATGGAGACCAGAACCGTACGCATTAAGACTCCCCACTGTTGGATATGGAGACCAGAACCGTACGCGTTAAGACTCCCGGCTGTCGGATATGGAGACCAGAACCATACGCGTTAAGACTCCCCGCTGTCGGATATGGAGACCAGAACCGTACGCGTTAAGACTCCCCGCTGTTGGATATGGAGACCAGAACCGTACGCATTAAGACTCCCCGCTGTTGGATATGGAGACCAGAACCGTACGCATTAAGACTCCCCACTGTTGGATATGGAGACCAGAACCGTACGCATTAAGACTCCCCACTGTTGGATATGGAGACCAGAACCATCCGCGTTAAGACTCCTCGCTGTCAGATATGGAGACCAGAACCGTACGCGTTAAGATTACCCGCTGTCGGATATGGAGACCAGAACCGTACGTGTTAAGACTCCTCGCTGTCAGATATGTAGACCAGAACCGTACACGTTAAGACTCCCCGCTGTCGGATATGGAGACCAGAACCGTACGCATTAAGACTCCTCGCTGTCGGATATGGAGACCAGAACTGTACGCATTAAGACTCCTCGCTGTCGGATATGGAGACCAGAACTGTACATGTTAAGACTCCCCGCTGTCGGATATGGAGACCAGAACCGTACGCATTAAGACTCCCCACTGTCGGATATGTAGAACAGAACCGTACGCATTAAGACTCCTCGCTGTCAGATATGTAGACCAGAACCGTACGCGTTAATACTCCCCACTGTCGGATATGGAGGCCAGAACCGTACACGTTAAGACTCCACGCTGTCGGATATGGAGACCAGAACCGTACACGTTAAGAATCCCCGCTGTTGGATATGGAGACCAGAACCGTACGCATTAAGACTCCTCGCTGTCGGATATGGAGACCAGAACCGTACGCATTAAGACTCCCCACTGTCGGCTATGTAGACCAGAACCGTACGCATTAAGACTCCTCGCTGTCAGATATGTAGACCAGAACCGTACACGTTAAGACTCCCCGCTGTCGGATATGTAGAGCAGAACCGTACACGTTAAGACTCCCCGCTGTTGGATATGGAGACCAGAACCGTACGCGTTAAGACTCCCCGCTGTCGGATATGGAGACCAGAACCATACGCGTTAAGACTCCCCGCTGTCGGATATGGAGACCAGAACCGTACGCATTAAGACTCCCCACTGTTGGATATGGAGACCAGAACCGTACACGTTAAGACTCCCCGCTGTTGGATATGGAGACCAGAACCATCCGCGTTAAGACTCCTCGCTGTCAGATATGGAGACCAGAACCGTACGCGTTAAGACTACCCGCTGTCGGATATGGAGACCATAACCGTACGTGTTAAGACTCCTCGCTGTCAGATATGTAGACCAGAACCGTACACGTTAAGACTCCCCGCTGTCGGATATGGAGACCAGAACCGTACGCATTAAGACTCCTCGCTGTCGGATATGGAGACCAGAACCGTACGCATTAAGACTCCCCACTGTCGGATATGTAGACCAGAACCGTACGCATTAAGACTCCTCGCTGTCAGATATGTAGACCAGAACCGTACACGTTAAGACTCCCCGCTGTTGGATATGGAGACCAGAACCGTACGCATTAAAACTCCTCGCTGTCGGATATGGAGACCAGAACCGTACATGTTAAGACTCCCCGCTGTCGGATATGGAGACCAGAACCGTACGCATTAAGACTCCCCGCTGTCGGATATGTAGAACAGAACCGTACGCATTAAGACTCCTCGCTGTCAGATATGTAGACCAGAACCGTACGCATTAATACTCCCCGCTGTCGGATATGGAGACCAGAACCGTACGCATTAAGACTCCCCACTGTCGGATATGTAGAACAGAACCGTACGCATTAAGACTCCTCGCTGTCAGATATGTAGACCAGAACCGTACGCGTTAATACTCCCCACTGTCGGATATGGAGACCAGAACCGTACACGTTAAGACTCCACGCTGTCGGATATGGAGACCAGAACCGTACACGTTAAGAATCCCCGCTGTTGGATATGGAGACCAGAACCGTACACGTTAAGACTCACCGCTGTTGGATATGGAGACCAGAGCCATACGCGTTAAGACTCCCCGCTGTTGGATATGGAGACCAGAACCGTACACGTTAAGACTCCTCGCTGTCGGATATGGAGACCAGATCCGTACGCGTTAAGACTCCCCGCTGTCGGATATGGAGACCAGAACCGTACGTGTTAAGACTCCTCGCTGTCGGATATGGAGACCAGAACCGTACACGTTAAGACTCCCCGCTGTCGGATATGGAGACCAGAACCGTACGCATTAAGACTCCCCACTGTCGGATATGTAGAACAGAACCGTACGCATTAAGACTCCTCGCTGTCAGATATGTAGACCAGAACCGTACGCGTTAATACTCCCCGCTGTCGGATATGGAGACCAGAACCGTACATGTTAAGACTCCCCGCTGTCGGATATGGCGACCAGAACCGTACGCGTTAAGACTCCCCGCTGTGGGATATGGAGACCAGAACCGTACACGTTAAGACTCCCCGCTGTCGGATATGGAGACCAGAACCGTACGCGTTAAGACTCCCCACTGTGGGATATGGAGACCAGAACCATACGCATTAAGACTCCCCACTGTTGGATATGAAGACCAGAACCGTACGCATTAAGACTCCCCACTGTTGGATATGGAGACCAGAACCGTACGCATTAAGACTCCCCACTGTTGGATATGGAGACCAGAACCGTACGCATTAAGACTCCCCACTGTTGGATATGGAGACCAGAGCCATACGCGTTAAGACTCCCCGCTGTTGGATATGGAGACCAGAACCGTACACGTTAAGACTCCTCGCTGTCGGATATGGAGACCAGATCCGTACGCGTTAAGACTCCCCGCTGTCGGATATGGAGACCAGAACCGTACGTGTTAAGACTCCTCGCTGTCGGATATGGAGACCAGAACCGTACACGTTAAGACTCCCCGCTGTCGGATATGGAGACCAGAACCGTACGCATTAAGACTCCCCACTGTCGGATATGTAGAACAGAACCGTACGCATTAAGACTCCTCGCTGTCAGATATGTAGACCAGAACCGTACGCGTTAATACTCCCCGCTGTCGGATATGGAGACCAGAACCGTACATGTTAAGACTCCCCGCTGTCGGATATGGCGACCAGAACCGTACGCGTTAAGACTCCCCGCTGTGGGATATGGAGACCAGAACCGTACACGTTAAGACTCCCCGCTGTCGGATATGGAGACCAGAACCGTACGCGTTAAGACTCCCCACTGTTGGATATGGAGACCAGAACCATACGCATTAAGACTCCCCACTGTTGGATATGAAGACCAGAACCGTACGCATTAAGACTCCCCACTGTTGGATATGGAGACCAGAACCGTACGCATTAAGACTCCCCACTGTTGGATATGGAGACCAGAACCGTACGCATTAAGACTCCCCACTGTTGGATATGGAGACCAGAACCATCCGCGTTAAGACTCCTCGCTGTCAGATATGGAGACCAGAACCGTACGCGTTAAGACTACCCGCTGTCGGATATGGAGACCAGAACCGTACGTGTTAAGACTCCTCGCTGTCAGATATGTAGACCAGAACCGTACACGTTAAGACTCCCCGCTGTCGGATATGGAGACCAGAACCGTACGCATTAAGACTCCTCGCTGTCGGATATGGAGACCAGAACCGTACGCATTAAGACTCCCCACTGTCGGATATGTAGACCAGAACCGTACGCATTAAGACTCCTCGCTGTCAGATATGTAGACCAGAACCGTACACGTTAAGACTCCCCGCTGTCGGATATGGAGACCAGAACCGTACGCGTTAAGACTCCCCACTGTTGGATATGGAGACCAGAACCATACGCATTAAGACTCCCCACTGTTGGATATGAAGACCAGAACCGTACGCATTAAGACTCCCCACTGTTGGATATGGAGACCAGAACCGTACGCATTAAGACTCCCCACTGTTGGATATGGAGACCAGAACCGTACGCATTAAGACTCCCCACTGTTGGATATGGAGACCAGAACCGTACGCATTAAGACTCCCCACTGTTGGATATGGAGACCAGAACCATCCGCGTTAAGACTCCTCGCTGTCAGATATGGAGACCAGAACCGTACGCGTTAAGACTACCCGCTGTCGGATATGGAGACCAGAACCGTACGTGTTAAGACTCCTCGCTGTCAGATATGTAGACCAGAACCGTACACGTTAAGACTCCCCGCTGTCGGATATGGAGACCAGAACCGTACGCATTAAGACTCCTCGCTGTCGGATATGGAGACCAGAACCGTACGCATTAAGACTCCCCACTGTCGGATATGTAGACCAGAACCGTACGCATTAAGACTCCTCGCTGTCAGATATGTAGACCAGAACCGTACACGTTAAGACTCCCCGCTGTTGGATATGTAGACCAGAACCGTACACGTTAAGACTCCCCGCTGTTGGATATGGAGTCCAGAACCGTACGCGTTAAGACTCCCCGCTGTCGGATATGGAGACCAGGACCGTACGCGTTAAGACTCCCCGCTGTCGGATATGGAGACCAGGACCGTACGCGTTAAGACTCCCCGCTGTCGGATATGGAGACCAGAACCGTATGCGTTAAGACTCCCCACTGTTGGATATGGAGACCAGAACCGTACGCATTAAGACTCCCCACTGTTGGATATGGAGACCAGAACCGTACGCGTTAAGACTCCCGGCTGTCGGATATGGAGACCAGAACCATACGCGTTAAGACTCCCCGCTGTCGGATATGGAGACCAGAACCGTACGCGTTAAGACTCCCCGCTGTTGGATATGGAGACCAGAACCGTACGCATTAAGACTCCCCGCTGTTGGATATGGAGACCAGAACCGTACGCATTAAGACTCCCCACTGTTGGATATGGAGACCAGAACCGTACGCATTAAGACTCCCCACTGTTGGATATGGAGACCAGAACCATCCGCGTTAAGACTCCTCGCTGTCAGATATGGAGACCAGAACCGTACGCGTTAAGATTACCCGCTGTCGGATATGGAGACCAGAACCGTACGTGTTAAGACTCCTCGCTGTCAGATATGTAGACCAGAACCGTACACGTTAAGACTCCCCGCTGTCGGATATGGAGACCAGAACCGTACGCATTAAGACTCCTCGCTGTCGGATATGGAGACCAGAACTGTACGCATTAAGACTCCTCGCTGTCGGATATGGAGACCAGAACTGTACATGTTAAGACTCCCCGCTGTCGGATATGGAGACCAGAACCGTACGCATTAAGACTCCCCACTGTCGGATATGTAGAACAGAACCGTACGCATTAAGACTCCTCGCTGTCAGATATGTAGACCAGAACCGTACGCGTTAATACTCCCCACTGTCGGATATGGAGGCCAGAACCGTACACGTTAAGACTCCACGCTGTCGGATATGGAGACCAGAACCGTACACGTTAAGAATCCCCGCTGTTGGATATGGAGACCAGAACCGTACGCATTAAGACTCCTCGCTGTCGGATATGGAGACCAGAACCGTACGCATTAAGACTCCCCACTGTCGGCTATGTAGACCAGAACCGTACGCATTAAGACTCCTCGCTGTCAGATATGTAGACCAGAACCGTACACGTTAAGACTCCCCGCTGTCGGATATGTAGAGCAGAACCGTACACGTTAAGACTCCCCGCTGTTGGATATGGAGACCAGAACCGTACGCGTTAAGACTCCCCGCTGTCGGATATGGAGACCAGAACCATACGCGTTAAGACTCCCCGCTGTCGGATATGGAGACCAGAACCGTACGCATTAAGACTCCCCACTGTTGGATATGGAGACCAGAACCGTACACGTTAAGACTCCCCGCTGTTGGATATGGAGACCAGAACCATCCGCGTTAAGACTCCTCGCTGTCAGATATGGAGACCAGAACCGTACGCGTTAAGACTACCCGCTGTCGGATATGGAGACCATAACCGTACGTGTTAAGACTCCTCGCTGTCAGATATGTAGACCAGAACCGTACACGTTAAGACTCCCCGCTGTCGGATATGGAGACCAGAACCGTACGCATTAAGACTCCTCGCTGTCGGATATGGAGACCAGAACCGTACGCATTAAGACTCCCCACTGTCGGATATGTAGACCAGAACCGTACGCATTAAGACTCCTCGCTGTCAGATATGTAGACCAGAACCGTACACGTTAAGACTCCCCGCTGTTGGATATGGAGACCAGAACCGTACGCATTAAAACTCCTCGCTGTCGGATATGGAGACCAGAACCGTACATGTTAAGACTCCCCGCTGTCGGATATGGAGACCAGAACCGTACGCATTAAGACTCCCCGCTGTCGGATATGTAGAACAGAACCGTACGCATTAAGACTCCTCGCTGTCAGATATGTAGACCAGAACCGTACGCATTAATACTCCCCGCTGTCGGATATGGAGACCAGAACCGTACGCATTAAGACTCCCCACTGTCGGATATGTAGAACAGAACCGTACGCATTAAGACTCCTCGCTGTCAGATATGTAGACCAGAACCGTACGCGTTAATACTCCCCACTGTCGGATATGGAGACCAGAACCGTACACGTTAAGACTCCACGCTGTCGGATATGGAGACCAGAACCGTACACGTTAAGAATCCCCGCTGTTGGATATGGAGACCAGAACCGTACACGTTAAGACTCACCGCTGTTGGATATGGAGACCAGAGCCATACGCGTTAAGACTCCCCGCTGTTGGATATGGAGACCAGAACCGTACACGTTAAGACTCCTCGCTGTCGGATATGGAGACCAGATCCGTACGCGTTAAGACTCCCCGCTGTCGGATATGGAGACCAGAACCGTACGTGTTAAGACTCCTCGCTGTCGGATATGGAGACCAGAACCGTACACGTTAAGACTCCCCGCTGTCGGATATGGAGACCAGAACCGTACGCATTAAGACTCCCCACTGTCGGATATGTAGAACAGAACCGTACGCATTAAGACTCCTCGCTGTCAGATATGTAGACCAGAACCGTACGCGTTAATACTCCCCGCTGTCGGATATGGAGACCAGAACCGTACATGTTAAGACTCCCCGCTGTCGGATATGGCGACCAGAACCGTACGCGTTAAGACTCCCCGCTGTGGGATATGGAGACCAGAACCGTACACGTTAAGACTCCCCGCTGTCGGATATGGAGACCAGAACCGTACGCGTTAAGACTCCCCACTGTGGGATATGGAGACCAGAACCATACGCATTAAGACTCCCCACTGTTGGATATGAAGACCAGAACCGTACGCATTAAGACTCCCCACTGTTGGATATGGAGACCAGAACCGTACGCATTAAGACTCCCCACTGTTGGATATGGAGACCAGAACCGTACGCATTAAGACTCCCCACTGTTGGATATGGAGACCAGAGCCATACGCGTTAAGACTCCCCGCTGTTGGATATGGAGACCAGAACCGTACACGTTAAGACTCCTCGCTGTCGGATATGGAGACCAGATCCGTACGCGTTAAGACTCCCCGCTGTCGGATATGGAGACCAGAACCGTACGTGTTAAGACTCCTCGCTGTCGGATATGGAGACCAGAACCGTACACGTTAAGACTCCCCGCTGTCGGATATGGAGACCAGAACCGTACGCATTAAGACTCCCCACTGTCGGATATGTAGAACAGAACCGTACGCATTAAGACTCCTCGCTGTCAGATATGTAGACCAGAACCGTACGCGTTAATACTCCCCGCTGTCGGATATTGAGACCGGAACCGTACATGTTAAGACTCCCCGCTGTCGGATATGGAGACCAGAACCGTACACGTTAAGACTCCCCGCTGTCGGATATGGAGACCAGAACCGTACGCATTAAGACTCCTCGCTGTCGGATATGGAGACCAGAACCGTACACGTTAAGACTCCCCGCTGTCAGATATGGAGACCAGAACCGTACGCGTTAAGACTCCCCGCTGTCGGATATGTAGAACAGAACCGTACGCATTAAGACTCCTCGCTGTCAGATATGTAGACCAGAACCGTACGCGTTAAGACTCCCCGCTGTCGGATATGGAGAACAGAACCGTACGCGTTAAGACTCCCCGCTGTCGGATATGGAGACCAGAACCGTACGCGTTAAGACTCCCCGCTGTCGGATATGGAGACCAGAACCGTACGCGTTAAGACTCCCCACTGTCGGATATGTTGTACAGAACCGTACGCATTAAGACTCCTCGCTGTCAGATATGTAGACCAGAACCGTACGCGTTAATACTCCCCACTGTCGGATATGGAGACCAGAACCGTACACGTTAAGACTCCACGCTGTCGGATATGGAGACCAGAACCGTACACGTTAAGACTCCCCGCTGTTGGATATGGAGACCAGAACCGTACGCATTAAGACTCCTCGCTGTCGGATATGGAGACCAGAACCGTACGCATTAAGACTCCCCGCTGTCGGCTATGTAGACCAGAACCGTACGCATTAAGACTCCTCGCTGTCAGATATGTAGACCAGAACCGTACACGTTAAGACTCCCCGCTGTCGGATATGTAGACCAGAACCGTACACGTTAAGACTCCCCGCTGTTGGATATGGAGACCAGAACCGTACGCGTTAAGACTCCCCGCTGTCGGATATGGAGACCAGAACCATACGCGTTAAGACTCCCCGCTGTCGGATATGGTGACCAGAACCGTACGCATTAAGACTCCCCACTGTTGGATATGGAGACCAGAACCGTACGCATTAAGACTCCCCACTGTTGGATATGGAGACCAGAACCATCCGCGTTAAGACTCCTCGCTGTCAGATATGGAGACCAGAACCGTACGCGTTAAGACTACCCGCTGTCGGATTATGGAGACCAGAACCGTACGTGTTAAGACTCCTCGCTGTCAGATATGTAGACCAGAACCGTACACGTTAAGACTCCCCGCTGTCGGATATGGAGACCAGAACCGTACGCATTAAGACTCCTCGCTGTCGGATATGGAGACCAGAACCGTACGCATTAAGACTCCCCACTGTCGGATATGTAGACCAGAACCGTACGCATTAAGACTCCTCGCTGTCAGATATGTAGACCAGAACCGTACACGTTAAGACTCCCCGCTGTCGGATATGGAGACCAGAACCGTACGCATTAAGACTCCTCGCTGTCGGATATGGAGACCAGAACCGTACATGTTAAGACTCCCCGCTGTCGGATATGGAGACCAGAACCGTACGCATTAAGACTCCCCGCTGTCGGATATGTAGAACAATACCGTACGCATTAAGACTCCTCGCTGTCAGATATGTAGACCAGAACCGTACGCATTAATACTCCCCGCTGTCGGATATGGAGACCAGAACCGTACACGTTAAGACTCCACGCTGTCGGATATGGAGACCAGAACCGTACACGTTAAGACTCCCCGCTGTCGGATATGGAGACCAGCACCGTACGCATTAAGACTCCTCGCTGTCGGATATGGAGACCAGAACCGTACGCATTAAGACTCCCCACTGTCGGATATGTAGACCAGAACCGTACGCATTAAGACTCCTAGCTGTCAGATATGTAGACCAGAACCGTACACGTTAAGACTCCCCGCTGTTGGATATGGGGACCAGAGCCATACGCGTTAAGACTCCCCGCTGTTGGATATGGAGACCAGAACCGTACACGTTAAGACTCCTCGCTGTCGGATATGGAGACCAGAACCGTACGCGTTAAGACTCCCCGCTGTCGGATATGGAGACCAGAACCGTACGTGTTAAGACTCCTCGCTGTCGGATATGGAGACCAGAACCGTACACGTTAAGACTCCACGCTGTCGGATATGGAGACCAGAACCGTACGCATTAAGAATCCCCACTGTCGGATATGTAGAACAGAACCGTACGCATTAAGACTCCTCGCTGTCAGATATGTAGACCAGAACCGTACGCGTTAATACTCCCCGCTGTCGGATATGGAGACCAGAACCGTACATGTTAAGACTCCCCGCTGTCGGATATGGAGACCAGAACCGTACGCATTAAGACTCCTCGCTGTCGGATATGGAGACCAGAACCGTACACGTTAAGACTCCCCGCTGTCGGATATGGAGACCAGAACCGTACGCGTTAAGACTCCCCGCTGTCGGATATGTAGAACAGAACCGTACGCATTAAGACTCCTCGCTGTCAGATATGTAGACCAGAACCGTACGCGTTAAGACTCCCCGCTGTCGGATATGGAGACCAGAACCGTACGCGTTAAGACTCCCCGCTGTCGGATATGGAGACCAGAACCGTACGCGTTAAGACTCCCCGCTGTGGGATATGGAGACCAGAACCGTACACGTTAAGACTACCCGCTGTCGGATATGGAGACCAGAACCGTACGTGTTAAGACTCCTCGCTGTCAGATATGTAGACCAGAACCGTACACGTTAAGACTCCCCGCTGTCGGATATGGAGACCAGAACCGTACGCATTAAGACTCCTCGCTGTCGGATATGGAGACCAGAACTGTACATGTTAAGACTCCCCGCTGTCGGATATGGAGACCAGAACCGTACGCATTAAGACTCCCCACTGTCGGATATGTAGAACAGAACCGTACGCATTAAGACTCCTCGCTGTCAGATATGTAGACCAGAACCGTACGCGTTAATACTCCCCACTGTCGGATATGGAGACCAGAACCGTACACGTTAAGACTCCACGCTGTCGGATATGGAGACCAGAACCGTACACGTTAAGACTCCCCGCTGTTGGATATGGAGACCAGAACCGTACGCATTAAGACTCCTCGCTGTCGGATATGGAGACCAGAACCGTACGCATTAAGACTCCCCACTGTCGGCTATGTAGACCAGAACCGTTCGCATTAAGACTCCTCGCTGTCAGATATGTAGACCAGAACCGTACACGTTAAGACTCCCCGCTGTCGGATATGTAGACCAGAACCGTACACGTTAAGACTCCCCGCTGTTGGATATGGAGAACAGAACCGTACGCGTTAAGACTCCCCGCTGTCGGATATGGAGACCAGAACCGTACGCATTAAGACTCCCCACTGTCGGCTATGTAGACCAGAACCGTTCGCATTAAGACTCCTCGCTGTCGGATATGGAGACCAGAACCGTACGCATTAAGACTCCCCACTGTCGGCTATGTAGACCAGAACCGTTCGCATTAAGACTCCTCGCTGTCAGATATGTAGACCAGAACCGTACACTTTAAGACTCCCCGCTGTCGGATATGTAGACCAGAACCGTACACGTTAAGACTCCCCGCTGTCGGATATGGAGACCAGAACAATACGCGTTAAGACTCCCCGCTGTCGGATATGGAGACCAGAACCGTACGCATTAAGACTCCCCGCTGTTGGATATGGAGACCAGAACCGTACGCATTAAGACTCCCCACTGTTGGATATGGAGACCAGAACCATCCGCGTTAAGACTCCTCGCTGTCAGATATGGAGACCAGAACCGTACGCGTTAAGACTACCCGCTGTCGGATATGGAGACCAGAACCGTACGTGTTAAGACTCCTCGCTGTCAGATATGTAGACCAGAACCGTACACGTTAAGACTCCCCGCTGTCGGATATGGAGACCAGAACCGTACGCATTAAGACTCCTCGCTGTCGGATATGGAGACCAGAACCGTACGCATTAAGACTCCCCACTGTCGGATATGTAGACCAGAACCGTACGCATTAAGACTCCTCGCTGTCAGATATGTAGACCAGAACCGTACACGTTAAGACTCCCCGCTGTCGGATATGGAGACCAGAACCGTACGCATTAAGACTCCTCACTGTCGGATATGGAGACCAGAACCGTACATGTTAAGACTCCCCGCTGTCGGATATGGAGACCAGAACCGTACGCATTAAGACTCCCCGCTGTCGGATATGTAGAACAGAACCGTACGCATTAAGACTCCTCGCTGTCAGATATGTAGACCAGAACCGTACGCATTAATACTCCCCGCTGTCGGATATGGAGACCAGAACCGTACGCATTAAGACTCCTCGCTGTCGGATATGGAGACCAGAACCGTACATGTTAAGACTCCCCGCTGTCGGATATGGAGACCAGAACCGTACGCATTAAGACTCCCCGCTGTCGGATATGTAGAACAATACCGTACGCATTAAGACTCCTCGCTGTCAGATATGTAGACCAGAACCGTACGCATTAATACTCCCCGCTGTCGGATATGGAGACCAGAACCGTACACGTTAAGACTCCACGCTGTCGGATATGGAGACCAGAACCGTACACGTTAAGACTCCCCGCTGTCGGATATGGAGACCAGCACCGTACGCATTAAGACTCCTCGCTGTCGGATATGGAGACCAGAACCGTACGCATTAAGACTCCCCGCTGTCGGATATGTAGACCAGAACCGTACGCATTAAGACTCCTCGCTGTCAGATATGTAGACCAGAACCGTACACGTTAAGACTCCCCGCTGTTGGATATGGGGACCAGAGCCATACGCGTTAAGACTCCCCGCTGTTGGATATGGAGACCAGAACCGTACACGTTAAGACTCCTCGCTGTCGGATATGGAGACCAGAACCGTACGCGTTAAGACTCCCCGCTGTCGGATATGGAGACCAGAACCGTACGTGTTAAGACTCCTCGCTGTCGGATATGGAGACCAGAACCGTACACGTTAAGACTCCACGCTGTCGGATATGGAGACCAGAACCGTACGCATTAAGAATCCCCACTGTCGGATATGTAGAACAGAACCGTACGCATTAAGACTCCTCGCTGTCAGATATGTAGACCAGAACCGTACGCGTTAATACTCCCCGCTGTCGGATATGGAGACCAGAACCGTACATGTTAAGACTCCCCGCTGTCGGATATGGAGACCAGAACCGTACACGTTAAGACTCCCCGCTGTTGGATATGGAGACCAGAACCGTACGCATTAAGACTCCTCGCTGTCGGATATGGAGACCAGAACCGTACACGTTAAGACTCCCCGCTGTCGGATATGGAGACCAGAACCGTACGCGTTAAGACTCCCCGCTGTCGGATATGTAGAACAGAACCGTACGCATTAAGACTCCTCGCTGTCAGATATGTAGACCAGAACCGTACGCGTTAAGACTCCCCGCTGTCGGATATGGAGACCAGAACCGTACGCGTTAAGACTCCCCGCTGTCGGATATGGAGACCAGAACCATACGCGTTAAGACTCCCCGCTGTCGGATATGGAGACCAGAACCGTACGCGTTAAGACTCCCCGCTGTGGGATATGGAGACCAGAACCGTACACGTTAAGACTACCCGCTGTCGGATATGGAGACCAGAACCGTACGTGTTAAGACTCCTCGCTGTCAGATATGTAGACCAGAACCGTACACGTTAAGACTCCCCGCTGTCGGATATGGAGACCAGAACCGTACGCATTAAGACTCCTCGCTGTCGGATATGGAGACCAGAACCGTACATGTTAAGACTCCCCGCTGTCGGATATGGAGACCAGAACCGTACGCATTAAGACTCCCCGCTGTCGGATATGTAGAACAGAACCGTACGCATTAAGACTCCTCGCTGTCAGATATGTAGACCAGAACCGTACGCGTTAATACTCCCCACTGTCGGATATGGAGACCAGAACCGTACACGTTAAGACTCCACGCTGTCGGATATGGAGACCAGAACCGTACACGTTAAGACTCCCCGCTGTTGGATATGGAGACCAGAACCGTACGCATTAAGACTCCTCGCTGTCGGATATGGAGACCAGAACCGTACGCATTAAGACTCCCCACTGTCGGCTATGTAGACCAGAACCGTTCGCATTAAGACTCCTCGCTGTCAGATATGTAGACCAGAACCGTACACGTTAAGACTCCCCGCTGTCGGATATGTAGACCAGAACCGTACACGTTAAGACTCCCCGCTGTTGGATATGGAGAACAGAACCGTACGCGTTAAGACTCCCCGCTGTCGGATATGGAGACCAGAACAATACGCGTTAAGACTCCCCGCTGTCGGATATGGAGACCAGAACCGTACGCATTAAGACTCCCCGCTGTTGGATATGGAGACCAGAACCGTACGCATTAAGACTCCCCACTGTTGGATATGGAGACCAGAACCATCCGCGTTAAGACTCCTCGCTGTCAGATATGGAGACCAGAACCGTACGCGTTAAGACTACCCGCTGTCGGATATGGAGACCAGAACCGTACGTGTTAAGACTCCTCGCTGTCAGATATGTAGACCAGAACCGTACACGTTAAGACTCCCCGCTGTCGGATATGGAGACCAGAACCGTACGCATTAAGACTCCTCGCTGTCGGATATGGAGACCAGAACCGTACGCATTAAGACTCCCCACTGTCGGATATGTAGACCAGAACCGTACGCATTAAGACTCCTCGCTGTCAGATATGTAGACCAGAACCGTACACGTTAAGACTCCCCGCTGTCGGATATGGAGACCAGAACCGTACGCATTAAGACTCCTCACTGTCGGATATGGAGACCAGAACCGTACATGTTAAGACTCCCCGCTGTCGGATATGGAGACCAGAACCGTACGCATTAAGACTCCCCGCTGTCGGATATGTAGAACAGAACCGTACGCATTAAGACTCCTCGCTGTCAGATATGTAGACCAGAACCGTACGCATTAATACTCCCCGCTGTCGGATATGGAGACCAGAACCGTACGCATTAAGACTCCTCGCTGTCGGATATGGAGACCAGAACCGTACATGTTAAGACTCCCCGCTGTCGGATATGGAGACCAGAACCGTACGCATTAAGACTCCCCGCTGTCGGATATGTAGAACAATACCGTACGCATTAAGACTCCCCGCTGTCGGATATGTAGAACAGAACCGTACGCATTAAGACTCCTCGCTGTCAGATATGTAGACCAGAACCGTACGCATTAATACTCCCCGCTGTCGGATATGGAGACCAGAACCGTACGCATTAAGACTCCTCGCTGTCGGATATGGAGACCAGAACCGTACATGTTAAGACTCCCCGCTGTCGGATATGGAGACCAGAACCGTACGCATTAAGACTCCCCGCTGTCGGATATGTAGAACAATACCGTACGCATTAAGACTCCTCGCTGTCAGATATGTAGACCAGAACCGTACGCATTAATACTCCCCGCTGTCGGATATGGAGACCAGAACCGTACGCGTTAATACTCCCCACTGTCGGATATGGAGACCAGAACCGTACACGTTAAGACTCCACGCTGTCGGATATGGAGACCAGAACCGTACACGTTAAGAATCCCCGCTGTTGGATATGGAGACCAGAACCGTACGCATTAAGACTCCTCGCTGTCGGATATGGAGACCAGAACCGTACGCATTAAGACTCCCCACTGTCGGCTATGTAGACCAGAACCGTACGCATTAAGACTCCTCGCTGTCAGATATGTAGACCAGAACCGTACACGTTAAGACTCCCCGCTGTCGGATATGTAGAGCAGAACCGTACACGTTAAGACTCCCCGCTGTTGGATATGGAGACCAGAACCGTACGCGTTAAGACTCCCCGCTGTCGGATATGGAGACCAGAACCATACGCGTTAAGACTCCCCGCTGTCGGATATGGAGACCAGAACCGTACGCATTAAGACTCCCCACTGTTGGATATGGAGACCAGAACCGTACACGTTAAGACTCCCCGCTGTTGGATATGGAGACCAGAACCATCCGCGTTAAGACTCCTCGCTGTCAGATATGGAGACCAGAACCGTACGCGTTAAGACTACCCGCTGTCGGATATGGAGACCATAACCGTACATGTTAAGACTCCTCGCTGTCAGATATGTAGACCAGAACCGTACACGTTAAGACTCCCCGCTGTCGGATATGGAGACCAGAACCGTACGCATTAAGACTCCTCGCTGTCGGATATGGAGACCAGAACCGTACGCATTAAGACTCCCCACTGTCGGATATGTAGACCAGAACCGTACGCATTAAGACTCCTCGCTGTCAGATATGTAGACCAGAACCGTACACGTTAAGACTCCCCGCTGTCGGATATGGAGACCAGAACCGTACGCATTAAAACTCCTCGCTGTCGGATATGGAGACCAGAACCGTACATGTTAAGACTCCCCGCTGTCGGATATGGAGACCAGAACCGTACGCATTAAGACTCCCCGCTGTCGGATATGTAGAACAGAACCGTACGCATTAAGACTCCTCGCTGTCAGATATGTAGACCAGAACCGTACGCATTAATACTCCCCGCTGTCGGATATGGAGACCAGAACCGTACACGTTAAGACTCCACGCTGTCGGATATGGAGACCAGAACCGTACACGTTAAGACTCCCCGCTGCCGGATATGGAGACCAGCACCGTACGCATTAAGACTCCTCGCTGTCGGATATGGAGACCAGAACCGTACGCATTAAGACTCCCCACTGTCGGATATGTAGACCAGAACCGTACGCATTAAGACTCCTCGCTGTCAGATATGTAGACCAGAACCGTACACGTTAAGACTCCCCGCTGTTGGATATGTAGACCAGAACCGTACACGTTAAGACTCCCCGCTGTTGGATATGGAGACCAGAACCGTACGCGTTAAGACTCCCCGCTGTCGGATATGGAGACCAGAACCATACGCGTTAAGACTCCCCGCTGTCGGATATGGAGACCAGAACCGTACGCGTTAAGACTCCCCACTGTCGGATATGTAGACCAGAACCGTACGCATTAAGACTCCTCGCTGTCAGATATGTAGACCAGAACCGTACACGTTAAGACTCACCGCTGTTGGATATGGAGACCAGAGCCATACGCGTTAAGACTCCCCGCTGTTGGATATGGAGACCAGAACCGTACACGTTAAGACTCCTCGCTGTCGGATATGGAGACCAGATCCGTACGCGTTAAGACTCCCCGCTGTCGGATATGGAGACCAGAACCGTACGTGTTAAGACTCCTCGCTGTCGGATATGGAGACCAGAACCGTACACGTTAAGACTCCCCGCTGTCGGATATGGAGACCAGAACCGTACGCATTAAGACTCCCCACTGTCGGATATGTAGAACAGAACCGTACGCATTAAGACTCCTCGCTGTCAGATATGTAGACCAGAACCGTACGCGTTAATACTCCCCGCTGTCGGATATGGAGACCGGAACCGTACATGTTAAGACTCCCCGCTGTCGGATATGGAGACCAGAACCGTACACGTTAAGACTCCCCGCTGTTGGATATGGAGACCAGAACCGTACGCATTAAGACTCCTCGCTGTCGGATATGGAGACCAGAACCGTACACGTTAAGACTCCCCGCTGTCAGATATGGAGACCAGAACCGTACGCGTTAAGACTCCCCGCTGTCGGATATGTAGAACAGAACCGTACGCATTAAGACTCCTCGCTGTCAGATATGTAGACCAGAACCGTACGCGTTAAGACTCCCCGCTGTCGGATATGGAGAACAGAACCGTACGCGTTAAGACTCCCCGCTGTCGGATATGGAGACCAGAACCGTACGCGTTAAGACTCCCCGCTGTCGGATATGGAGACCAGAACCGTACGCGTTAGGACTCCCCACTGTCGGATATGTAGTACAGAACCGTACGCATTAAGACTCCTCGCTGTCAGATATGTAGACCAGAACCGTACGCGTTAATACTCCCCACTGTCGGATATGGAGACCAGAACCGTACACGTTAAGACTCCACGCTGTCGGATATGGAGACCAGAACCGTACACGTTAAGACTCCCCGCTGTTGGATATGGAGACCAGAACCGTACGCATTAAGACTCCTCGCTGTCGGATATGGAGACCAGAACCGTACGCATTAAGACTTCCCGCTGTCGGCTATGTAGACCAGAACCGTACGCATTAAGACTCCTCGCTGTCAGATATGTAGACCAGAACCGTACACGTTAAGACTCCCCGCTGTCGGATATGTAGACCAGAACCGTACACGTTAAGACTCCCCGCTGTTGGATATGGAGACCAGAACCGTACGCGTTAAGACTCCCCGCTGTCGGATATGGAGACCAGAACCATACGCGTTAAGACTCCCCGCTGTCGGATATGGTGACCAGAACCGTACGCATTAAGACTCCCCACTGTTGGATATGGAGACCAGAACCATCCGCGTTAAGACTCCTCGCTGTCAGATATGGAGACCAGAACCGTACGCGTTAAGACTACCCGCTGTCGGATATGGAGACCAGAACCGTACGTGTTAAGACTCCTCGCTGTCAGATATGTAGACCAGAACCGTACACGTTAAGACTCCCCGCTGTCGGATATGGAGACCAGAACCGTACGCATTAAGACTCCTCGCTGTCGGATATGGAGACCAGAACCGTACGCATTAAGACTCCCCACTGTCGGATATGTAGACCAGAACCGTACGCATTAAGACTCCTCGCTGTCAGATATGTAGACCAGAACCGTACACGTTAAGACTCCCCGCTGTCGGATATGGAGACCAGAACCGTACGCATTAAGACTCCTCGCTGTCGGATATGGAGACCAGAACCGTACATGTTAAGACTCCCCGCTGTCGGATATGGAGACCAGAACCGTACGCATTAAGACTCCCCGCTGTCGGATATGTAGAACAATACCGTACGCATTAAGACTCCTCGCTGTCAGATATGTAGACCAGAACCGTACGCATTAATACTCCCCGCTGTCGGATATGGAGACCAGAACCGTACACGTTAAGACTCCACGCTGTCGGATATGGAGACCAGAACCGTACACGTTAAGACTCCCCGCTGTCGGATATGGAGACCAGCACCGTACGCATTAAGACTCCTCGCTGTCGGATATGGAGACCAGAACCGTACGCATTAAGACTCCCCACTGTCGGATATGTAGACCAGAACCGTACGCATTAAGACTCCTCGCTGTCAGATATGTAGACCAGAACCGTACACGTTAAGACTCCCCGCTGTTGGATATGGGGACCAGAGCCATACGCGTTAAGACTCCCCGCTGTTGGATATGGAGACCAGAACCGTACACGTTAAGACTCCTCGCTGTCGGATATGGAGACCAGAACCGTACGCGTTAAGACTCCCCGCTGTCGGATATGGAGACCAGAACCGTACGTGTTAAGACTCCTCGCTGTCGGATATGGAGACCAGAACCGTACACGTTAAGACTCCCCGCTGTCGGATATGGAGACCAGAACCGTACGCATTAAGACTCCTCACTGTCGGATATGTAGAACAGAACCGTACGCATTAAGACTCCTCGCTGTCAGATATGTAGACCAGAACCGTACGCGTTAATACTCTCCGCTGTCGGATATGGAGACCAGAACCGTACGCATTAAGACTCCCCGCTGTCGGATATGTAGAACAATACCGTACGCATTAAGACTCCTCGCTGTCAGATATGTAGACCAGAACCGTACGCATTAATACTCCCCGCTGTCGGATATGGAGACCAGAACCGTACACGTTAAGACTCCACGCTGTCGGATATGGAGACCAGAACCGTACACGTTAAGACTCCCCGCTGTCGGATATGGAGACCAGCACCGTACGCATTAAGACTCCTCGCTGTCGGATATGGAGACCAGAACCGTACGCATTAAGACTCCCCACTGTCGGATATGTAGACCAGAACCGTACGCATTAAGACTCCTCGCTGTCAGATATGTAGACCAGAACCGTACACGTTAAGACTCCCCGCTGTTGGATATGGGGACCAGAGCCATACGCGTTAAGACTCCCCGCTGTTGGATATGGAGACCAGAACCGTACACGTTAAGACTCCTCGCTGTCGGATATGGAGACCAGAACCGTACGCGTTAAGACTCCCCGCTGTCGGATATGGAGACCAGAACCGTACGTGTTAAGACTCCTCGCTGTCGGATATGGAGACCAGAACCGTACACGTTAAGACTCCCCGCTGTCGGATATGGAGACCAGAACCGTACGCATTAAGACTCCTCACTGTCGGATATGTAGAACAGAACCGTACGCATTAAGACTCCTCGCTGTCAGATATGTAGACCAGAACCGTACGCGTTAATACTCTCCGCTGTCGGATATGGAGACCAGAACCGTACATGTTAAGACTCCCCGCTGTCGGATATGGAGACCAGAACCGTACACGTTAAGACTCCCCGCTGTTGGATATGGAGACCAGAACCGTACGCATTAAGACTCCTCGCTGTCGGATATGGAGACCAGAACCGTACACGTTAAGACTCCCCGCTGTCGGATATGGAGACCAGAACCGTACACGTTAAGACTCCCCGCTGTCGGATATGGAGACCAGAACCGTACGCGTTAAGACTCCCCGCTGTCGGATATGTAGAACAGAACCGTACGCATTAAGACTCCTCGCTGTCAGATATGTAGACCAGAACCGTACGCGTTAAGACTCCCCGCTGTCGGATATGGAGACCAGAACCGTACGCGTTAAGACTCCCCGCTGTCGGATATGGAGACCAGAACCGTACGCGTTAAGACTCCCCTCTGTGGGATATGGAGACCAGAACCGTACACGTTAAGACTACCCGCTGTCGGATATGGAGACCAGAACCGTACGTGTTAAGACTCCTCGCTGTCAGATATGTAGACCAGAACCGTACACGTTAAGACTCCCCGCTGTCGGATATGGAGACCAGAACCGTACGCATTAAGACTCCTCGCTGTCGGATATGGAGACCAGAACTGTACATGTTAAGACTCCCCGCTGTTGGATATGGAGACCAGAACCGTACGCATTAAGACTCCTCGCTGTCGGATATGGAGACCAGAACCGTACGCATTAAGACTCCCCACTGTCGGCTATGTAGACCAGAACCGTACGCGTTAAGACTCCTCGCTGTCAGATATGTAGACCAGAACCGTACACGTTAAGACTCCCCGCTGTCGGATATGTAGACCAGAACCGTACACGTTAAGACTCCCCGCTGTTGGATATGGAGACCAGAACCGTACGCGTTAAGACTCCCCGCTGTCGGATATGGAGACCAGAACAATACGCGTTAAGACTCCCCGCTGTCGGATATGGAGACCAGAACCGTACGCATTAAGACTACCCGCTGTTGGATATGGAGACCAGAACCGTACGCGTTAAGACTCCCCACTGTTGGATATGGAGACCAGAACCATCCGCGTTAAGACTCCTCGCTGTCAGATATGGAGACCAGAACCGTACGCGTTAAGACTACCCGCTGTCGGATATGGAGACCAGAACCGTACGTGTTAAGACTCCTCGCTGTCAGATATGTAGACCAGAACCGTACACGTTAAGACTCCCCGCTGTCGGATATGGAGACCAGAACCGTACGCATTAAGACTCCTCGCTGTCGGATATGGAGACCAGAACCGTACGCATTAAGACTCCCCACTGTCGGATATGTAGACCAGAACCGTACGCATTAAGACTCCTCGCTGTCAGATATGTAGACCAGAACCGTACACGTTAAGACTCCCCGCTGTCGGATATGGAGACCAGAACCGTACGCATTAAGACTCCTCACTGTCGGATATGGAGACCAGAACCGTACATGTTAAGACTCCCCGCTGTCGGATATGGAGACCAGAACCGTACGCATTAAGACTCCCCGCTGTCGGATATGTAGAACAGAACCGTACGCATTAAGACTCCTCGCTGTCAGATATGTAGACCAGAACCGTACGCATTAATACTCCCCGCTGTCGGATATGGAGACCAGAACCGTACACGTTAAGACTCCACGCTGTCGGATATGGAGACCAGAACCGTACACGTTAAGACTCCCCGCTGTTGGATATGGAGACCAGCACCGTACGCATTAAGACTCCTCGCTGTCGGATATGGAGACCAGAACCGTACGCATTAAGACTCCCCACTGTCGGATATGTAGACCAGAACCGTACGCATTAAGACTCCTCGCTGTCAGATATGTAGACCAGAACCGGACACGTTAAGACTCACCGCTGTTGGATATGGAGACCAGAGCCATACGCGTTAAGACTCCCCGCTGTGGGATATGGAGACCAGAACCGTACACGTTAAGACTCCTCGCTGTCGGATATGGAGACCAGAACCGTACGCGTTAAGACTCCCCGCTGTCGGATATGGAGACCAGAACCGTACGTGTTAAGACTCCTCGCTGTCGGATATGGAGACCAGAACCGTACACGTTAAGACTCCCCGCTGTCGGATATGGAGACCAGAACCGTACGCATTAAGACTCCCCACTGTCGGATATGTAGAACAGAACCGTACGCATTAAGACTCCTCGCTGTCAGATATGAAGACCAGAACCGTACGCGTTAATACTCCCCACTGTCGGATATGGAGACCAGAACCGTACATGTTAAGACTCCCCGCTGTCGGATATGGAGACCAGAACCGTACACGTTAAGACTCCCCGCTGTTCGATATGGAGACCAGAACCGTACGCATTAAGACTCCTCGCTGTCGGATATGGAGACCAGAACCGTACACGTTAAGACTCCCCGCTGTCAGATATGGAGACCAGAACCGTACGCGTTAAGACTCCCCGCTGTCGGATATGTAGAACAGAACCGTACGCATTAAGACTCCTCGCTGTCAGATATGTAGACCAGAACCGTACGCGTTAAGTCTCCCCGCTGTCGGATATGGAGACCAGAACCGTACGCGTTAAGACTCCCCGCTGTCGGATATGGAGACCAGAACCGTACGCGTTAAGACTCCCCGCTGTCGGATATGGAGACCAGAACCGTACGCGTTAAGACTCCCCACTGTCGGATATGTAGAACAGAACCGTACGCATTAAGACTCCTCGCTGTCAGATATGTAGACCAGAACCGTACGCGTTAATACTCCCCACTGTCGGATATGGAGACCAGAACCGTACACGTTAAGACTCCACGCTGTCGGATATGGAGACCAGAACCGTACACGTTAAGACTCCCCGCTGTTCGATATGGAGACCAGAACCGTACGCATTAAGACTCCTCGCTGTCGGATATGGAGACCAGAACCGTACGCATTAAGACTCCCCACTGTCGGCTATGTAGACCAGAACCGTACGCATTAAGACTCCTCGCTGTCAGATATGTAGACCAGAACCGTACACGTTAAGACTCCCCGCTGTCGGATATGTAGACCAGAACCGTACACGTTAAGACTCCCCGCTGTTGGATATGGAGACCAGAACCGTACGCGTTAAGACTCCCCGCTGTCGGATATGGAGACCAGAACCATACACGTTAAGACTCCCCGCTGTCGGATATGGAGACCAGAACCGTACGCATTAAGACTCCCCACTGTTGAATATGGAGACCAGAACCGTACGCATTAAGACTCCCCACTGTTGGATATGGAGACCAGAACCATCCGCGTTAAGACTCCTCGCTGTCAGATATGGAGACCAGAACCGTACGCGTTAAGACTACCCGCTGTCGGATATGGGACCAGAACCGTACGTGTTAAGACTCCTCGCTGTCAGATATGTAGACCAGAACCGTACACGTTAAGACTCCCCGCTGTCGGATATGGAGACCAGAACCGTACGCATTAAGACTCCTCGCTGTCGGATATGTAGACCAGAACCGTACGCATTAAGACTCCCCACTGTCGGATATGTAGACCAGAACCGTAAGCATTAAGACTCCTCGCTGTCAGATATGTAGACCAGAACCGTACACGTTAAGACTCCCCGCTGTCGGATATGGAGACCAGAACCATCCGCGTTAAGACTCCTCGCTGTCAGATATGGAGACCAGAACCGTACGCGTTAAGACTACCCGCTGTCGGATATGGAGACCAGAACCGTACGTGTTAAGACTCCTCGCTGTCAGATATGTAGACCAGAACCGTACACGTTAAGACTCCCCGCTGTCGGATATGGAGACCAGAACCGTACGCATTAAGACTCCTCGCTGTCGGATATGGAGACCAGAACCGTACGCATTAAGACTCCCCACTGTCGGATATGTAGACCAGAACCGTACGCATTAAGACTCCTCGCTGTCAGATATGTAGACCAGAACCGTACACGTTAAGATTCCCCGCTGTCGGATATGGAGACCAGAACCGTACGCATTAAGACTCCTCACTGTCGGATATGGAGACCAGAACCGTACATGTTAAAACTCCGCGCTGTCGGATATGGAGACCAGAACCGTACGCATTAAGACTCCCCACTGTCGGATATGTAGAACAGAACCCTACGCATTAAGACTCCTCGTTGTCAGATATGTAGACCAGAACCGTACGCATTAATACTCCCCGCTGTCGGATATGGAGACCAGAACCGTACGCATTAAGACTCCTCGCTGTCGGATATGGAGACCAGAACCGTACATGTTAAGACTCCCATCTGTCGGATATGGAGACCAGAACCGTACGCATTAAGACTCCCCGCTGTCGGATATGTAGAACAATACCGTACGCATTAAGACTCCTCGCTGTCAGATATGTAGACCAGAACCGTACGCGTTAATACTCCCCACTGTCGGATATGGAGACCAGAACCGTACACGTTAAGACTCCACGCTGTCGGATATGGAGACCAGAACCGTACACGTTAAGACTCCCCGCTGTTGGATATGGAGACCAGAACCGTACGCATTAAGACTCCTCGCTGTCGGATATGGAGACCAGAACCGTACGCATTAAGACTCCCCACTGTCGGCTATGTAGACCAGAACCGTACGCATTAAGACTCCTCGCTGTCAGATATGTAGACCAGAACCGTACACGTTAAGACTCCCCGCTGTCGGATATGTAGACCAGAACCGTACACGTTAAGACTCCCCGCTGTTGGATATGGAGACCAGAACCGTACGCGTTAAGACTCCCCGCTGTCGGATATGGAGACCAGAACCGTACGCATTAAGACTCCTCGCTGTCGGATATGGAGACCAGAACCGTACGCATTAAGACTCCCCGCTGTCGGCTATGTAGACCAGAACCGTACGCATTAAGACTCCTCGCTGTCAGATATGTAGACCAGAACCGTACACGTTAAGACTCCCCGCTGTCGGATATGTAGACCAGAACCGTACACGTTAAGACTCCCCGCTGTCGGATATGGAGACCAGAACCGTACGCATTAAGACTCCCCGCTGTCGGATATGTAGAACAGAACCGTACGCATTAAGACTCCTCGCTGTCAGATATGTAGACCAGAACCGTACGCATTAATACTCCCCGCTGTCGGATATGGAGACCAGAACCGTACACGTTAAGACTCCACGCTGTCGGATATGGAGACCAGAACCGTACACGTTAAGACTCCCCGCTGTCGGATATGGAGACCAGCACCGTACGCATTAAGACTCCTCGCTGTCGGATATGGAGACCAGAACCGTACGCATTAAGACTCCCCACTGTCGGATATGTAGACCAGAACCGTACGCATTAAGACTCCTCGCTGTCAGATATGTAGACCAGAACCGTACACGTTAAGACTCCCCGCTGTTGGATATGTAGACCAGAACCGTACACGTTAAGACTCCCCGCTGTTGGATATGGAGACCAGAACCGTACGCGTTAAGACTCCCCGCTGTCGGATATGGAGACCAGAACCATACGCGTTAAGACTCCCCGCTGTCGGATATGGAGACCAGAACCGTACGCGTTAAGACTCCCCACTGTCGGATATGTAGACCAGAACCGTACGCATTAAGACTCCTCGCTGTCAGATATGTAGACCAGAACCGTACGCATTAAGACTCCTCGCTGTCAGATATGTAGACCAGAAACGTACACGTTAAGACTCACCGCTGTTGGATATGGAGACCAGAGCCATACGCGTTAAGACTCCCCGCTGTTGGATATGGAGACCAGAACCGTACACGTTAAGACTCCTCGCTGTCGGATATGGAGACCAGAACCGTACGCGTTAAGACTCCCCGCTGTCGGATATGGAGACCAGAACCGTACGTGTTAAGACTCCTCGCTGTCGGATATGGAGACCAGAACCGTACGCATTAAGACTCCCCACTGTCGGATATGTAGAACAGAACCGTACGCATTAAGACTCCTCGCTGTCAGATATGTAGACCAGAACCGTACGCGTTAATACTCCCCACTGTCGGATATGGAGACCAGAACCGTACATGTTAAGACTCCCCGCTGTCGGATATGGAGACCAGAACCGTACACGTTAAGACTCCCCGCTGTTGGATATGGAGACCAGAACCGTACGCATTAAGACTCCTCGCTGTCGGATATGGAGACCAGAACCGTACACGTTAAGACTCCCCGCTGTCAGATATGGAGACCAGAACCGTACGCGTTAAGACTCCCCGCTGTCGGATATGTAGAACAGAACCGTATGCATTAAGACTCCTCGCTGTCAGATATGTAGACCAGAACCGTACGCGTTAAGACTCCCCGCTGTCGGATATGGAGACCAGAACCGTACGCGTTAAGACTCCCCGCTGTCGGATATGGAGACCAGAACCGTACGCGTTAAGACTCCCCGCTGTCGGATATGGAGACCAGAACCGTACGCGTTAAGACTCCCCACTGTCGGATATGTAGAACAGAAACGTACGCATTAAGACTCCTCGCTGTCAGATATGTAGACCAGAACCGTACGCGTTAATACTCCCCACTGTCGGATATGGAGACCAGAACCGTACACGTTAAGACTCCACGCTGTCGGATATGGAGACCAGAACCGTACACGTTAAGACTCCCCGCTGTTGGATATGGAGACCAGAACCGTACGCATTAAGACTCCTCGCTGTCGGATATGGAGACCAGAACCGTACGCATTAAGACTCCCCACTGTCGGCTATGTAGACCAGAACCGTACGCATTAAGACTCCTCGCTGTCAGATATGTAGACCAGAACCGTACACGTTAAGACTCCCCGCTGTCGGATATGTAGACCAGAACCGTACACGATAAGACTCCCCGCTGTTGGATATGGAGACCAGAACCGTACGCGTTAAGACTCCCCGCTGTCGGATATGGAGACCAGAACCGTACGCGTTAAGACTCCCCGCTGTCGGATATGGAGACCAGAACCGTACGCATTAAGACTCCCCACTGTTGGATATGGAGACCAGAACCGTACGCATTAAGACTCCCCACTGTTGGATATGGAGACCAGAACCATCCGCGTTAAGACTCCTCGCTGTCAGATATGGAGACCAGAACCGTACGCGTTAAGACTACCCGCTGTCGGATATGGGACCAGAACCGTACGTGTTAAGACTCCTCGCTGTCAGATATGTAGACCAGAACCGTACACGTTAAGACTCCCCGCTGTCGGATATGGAGACCAGAACCGTACGCATTAAGACTCCTCGCTGTCGGATATGTAGACCAGAACCGTACGCATTAAGACTCCCCACTGTCGGATATGTAGACCAGAACCGTACGCATTAAGACTCCTCGCTGTCCGATATGTAGACCAGAACCGTACACGTTAAGAGTCCCTGCTGTCGGATATGGAGACCAGAACCGTACGCATTAAGACTCCTCGCTGTCGGATATGGAGACCAGAACCGTACATGTTAAGACTCCCCGCTGTCGGATATGGAGACCAGAACCGTACGCATTAAGACTCCCCGCTGTCGGATATGTAGAACAGAACCGTACGCATTAAGACTCCTCGCTGTCAGATATGTAGACCAGAACCGTACGCATTAATACTCCCCGCTGTCGGATATGGAGACCAGAACCGTACACGTTAAGACTCCACGCTGTCGGATATGGAGACCAGAACCGTACACGTTAAGACTCCCCGCTGTCGGATATGGAGACCAGCACCGTACGCATTAAGACTCCTCGCTGTCGGATATGGAGACCAGAACCGTACGCATTAAGACTCCCCACTGTCGGATATGTAGACCAGAACCGTACGCATTAAGACTCCTCGCTGTCAGATATGTAGACCAGAACCGTACACGTTAAGACTCCCCGCTGTCGGATATGTAGACCAGAACCGTACATGTTAAGACTCCCCGCTGTTGGATATGGAGACCAGAACCGTACGCGTTAAGACTCCCCGCTGTCGGATATGGAGACCAGAACCATACGCGTTAAGACTCCCCGCTGTCGGATATGGAGACCAGAACCGTACGCGTTAAGACTCCCCACTGTCGGATATGTAGACCAGAACCGTACGCATTAAGACTCCTCGCTGTCAGATATGTAGACCAGAACCGTACACGTTAAGACTCCCCGCTGTTGGATATGGAGACCAGAGCCATACGCGTTAAGACTCCCCGCTGTTGGATATGGAGACCAGAACCGTACACGTTAAGACTCCCCGCTGTCGGATATGGAGTCCAGAACCGTACGTGTTAAGACTCCTCGCTGTCGGATATGGAGACCAGAACCGTACACGTTAAGACTCCCCGCTGTCGGATATGGAGACCAGAACCGTACGCATTAAGACTCCCCACTGTCGGATATGTAGAACAGAACCGTACGCATTAAGACTCCTCGCTGTCAGATATGTAGACCAGAACCGTACGCGTTAATACACCCCGCTGTCGGATATGGAGACCAGAACCGTACATGTTAAGACTCCCCGCTGTCGGATATGGAGACCAGAACCGTACACGTTAAGACTCCCCGCTGTTGGATATGGAGACCAGAACCGTACGCATTAAGACTCCTCGCTGTCGGATATGGAGACCAGAACCGTACGCATTAAGACTCCCCACTGTCGGCTATGTAGACCAGAACCGTACGCATTAAGACTCCTCGCTGTCAGATATGTAGACCAGAACCGTACACGTTAAGACTCCCCGCTGTCGGATATGTAGACCAGAACCGTACACGTTAAGACTCCCCGCTGTTGGATATGGAGACCAGAACCGTACGCGTTAAGACTCCCCGCTGTCGGATATGGAGACCAGAACAATACGCGTTAAGACTCCCCGCTGTCAGATATGGAGACCAGAACCGTATGCATTAAGACTCCCCACTGTTGGATATGGAGACCACAACCGTACGCATTAAGACTCCCCACTGTTGGATATGGAGACCAGAACCATCCGCGTTAAGACTCCTCGCTGTCAGATATGGAGTCCAGAACCGTACGCGTTAAGACTACCCGCTGTCGGATATGGAGACCAGAACCGTACGTGTTAAGACTCCTCGCTGTCAGATATGTAGACCAGAACCGTACACGTTAAGACTCCCCGCTGTCGGATATGGAGACCAGAACCGTACGCATTAAGACTCCTCGCTGTCGGATATGGAGACCAGAACCGTACGCATTAAGACTCCTCGCTGTCAGATATGTAGACCAGAACCGTACACGTTAAGACTCCCCGCTGTCGGATATGGAGACCAGAACCGTACGCATTAAGACTCCTCACTGTCGGATATGGAGACCAGAACCGTACGCGTTAAGACTCCCCGCTGTCGGATATGGAGACCAGAACCGTACGCATTAAGACTCCCCGCTGTCGGATATGTAGTACAGAACCGTACGCATTAAGACTCCTCGCTGTCAGATATGTAGACCAGAACCGTACGCATTAATACTCCCCGCTGTCGGATATGGAGACCAGAACCGTACACGTTAAGACTCCACGCTGTCGGATATGGAGACCAGAACCGTACACGTTAAGACTCCCCGCTGTCGGATATGGAGACCAGCACCGTACGCATTAAGACTCCTCGCTGTCGGATATGGAGACCAGAACCGTACGCATTAAGACTCCCCACTGTCGGATATGTAGACCAGAACCGTACGCATTAAGACTCCTCGCTGTCAGATATGTAGACCAGAACCGTACACGTTAAGACTCCCCGCTGTTGGATATGTAGACCAGAACCGTACACGTTAAGACTCCCCGCTGTTGGATATGGAGACCAGAACCGTACGCGTTAAGACTCCCCGCTGTCGGATATGGAGACCAGAACCATACGCGTTAAGACTCCCCGCTGTCGGATATGGAGACCAGAACCGTACGCGTTAAGACTCCCCACTGTCGGATATGTAGACCAGAACCGTACGCATTAAGACTCCTCGCTGTCAGATATGTAGACCAGAACCGTACACGTTAAGACTCACCGCTGTTGGATATGGAGACCAGAGCCATACGCGTTAAGACTCCCCGCTGTTGGATATGGAGACCAGAACCGTACACGTTAAGACTCCTCGCTGTCGGATATGGAGACCAGAACCGTACGCGTTAAGACTCCCCGCTGTCGGATATGGAGACCAGAACCGTACGTGTTAAGACTCCTCGCTGTCGGATATGTAGACCAGAACCGTACACGTTAAGACTCCCCGCTGTCGGATATGGAGACCAGAACCGTACGCATTAAGACTCCCCACTGTCGGATATGTAGAACAGAACCGTACGCATTAAGACTCCTCGCTGTCAGATATGTAGACCAGAACCGTACGCGTTAATACTCCCCACTGTCGGATATGGAGACCAGAACCGTACATGTTAAGACTCCCCGCTGTCGGATATGGAGACCAGAAACGTACACGTTAAGACTCCCCGCTGTTGGATATGGAGACCAGAACCGTACGCATTAAGAGTCCTCGCTGTCGGATATGGAGACCAGAACCGTACACGTTAAGACTCCCCGCTGTCAGATATGGAGACCAGAACCGTACGCGTTAAGACTCCCCGCTGTCGGATATGTAGAACAGAACCGTACGCATTAAGACTCCTCGCTGTCAGATATGTAAACCAGAACCGTACGCGTTAAGACTCCCCGCTGTCGGATATGGAGACCAGAACCGTACGCGTTAAGACTCCCCGCTGTCGGATATGGAGACCAGAACCGTACGCGTTAAGACTCCCCACTGTCGGATATGTAGAACAGAACCGTACGCATTAAGACTCCTCGCTGTCAGATATGTAGACCAGAACCGTACGCGTTAATACTCCCCACTGTCGGATATGGAGACCAGAACCGTACACGTTAAGACTCCACGCTGTCGGATATGGAGACCAGAACCGTACACGTTAAGACTCCCCGCTGTTGGATATGGAGACCAGAACCGTACGCATTAAGACTCCTCGCTGTCGGATATGGAGACCAGAACCGTACGCATTAAGACTCCCCACTGTCGGCTATGTAGACCAGAACCGTACGCATTAAGACTCCTCGCTGTCAGATATGTAGACCAGAACCGTACACGTTAAGACTCCCCGCTGTCGGATATGTAGACCAGAACCGTACACGTTAAGACTCCCCGCTGTTGGATATGGAGACCAGAACCGTACGCGTTAAGACTCCCCGCTGTCGGATATGGAGACCAGAACCATACGCGTTAAGACTCCCCGCTGTCGGATATGGAGACCAGAACCGTACGCATTAAGACTCCCCACTGTTGGATATGGAGACCAGAACCGTACGCATTAAGACTCCCCACTGTTGGATATGGAGACCAGTACCATCCGCGTTAAGACTCCTCGCTGTCAGATATGGAGACCAGAACCGTACGCGTTAAGACTACCCGCTGTCGGATATGGGACCAGAACCGTACGTGTTAAGACTCCTCGCTGTCAGATATGTAGACCAGAACCGTACACGTTAAGACTCCCCGCTGTCGGATATGGAGACCAGAACCGTACGCATTAAGACTCCTCGCTGTCGGATATGTAGACCAGAACCGTACGCATTAAGACTCCCCACTGTCGGATATGTAGACCAGAACCGTACGCATTAAGACTCCTCGCTGTCAGATATGTAGACCAGAACCGTACACGTTAAGACTCCCCGCTGTCGGATATGGAGACCAGAACCGTACGCATTAAGACTCCTCGCTGTCGGATATGGAGACCAGAACCGTACATGTTAAGACTCCCCGCTGTCGGATATGGAGACCAGAACCGTACGCATTAAGACTCCCCGCTGTCGGATATGTAGAACAGAACCGTACGCATTAAGACTCCTCGCTGTCAGATATGTAGACCAGAACCGTACGCATTAATACTCCCCGCTGTCGGATATGGAGACCAGAACCGTACACGTTAAGACTCCCCGCTGTCGGATATGGAGAACAGAACCGTACGTGTTAAGACTCCTCGCTGTCGGATATGGAGACCAGAACCGTACACGTTAAGACTCCCCGCTGTCGGATATGGAGACCAGAACCGTACGCATTAAGACTCCCCACTGTCGGATATGTAGAACAGAACCGTACGCATTAAGACTCCTCGCTGTCAGATATGTAGACCAGAACCGTACGCGTTAATACACCCCGCTGTCGGATATGGAGACCAGAACCGTACATGTTAAGACTCCCCGCTGTCGGATATGGAGACCAGAACCGTACACGTTAAGACTCCCCGCTGTTGGATATGGAGACCAGAACCGTACGCATTTAGACTCCTCGCTGTCGGATATGGAGACCAGAACCGTACGCATTAAGACTCCCCACTGTCGGCTATGTAGACCAGAACCGTACGCATTAAGACTCCTCGCTGTCAGATATGTAGACCAGAACCGTACACGTTAAGACTCCCCGCTGTCGGATATGTAGACCAGAACCGTACACGTTAAGACTCCCCGCTGTTGGATATGGAGACCAGAACCGTACGCGTTAAGACTCCCCGCTGTCGGATATGGAGACCAGAACAATACGCGTTAAGACTCCCTGCTGTCGGATATGGAGACCAGAACCGTACGCATTAAGACTCCCCACTGTTGGATATGGAGACCAGAACCGTACGCATTAAGACTCCCCACTGTTGGATATGGAGACCAGAACCATCCGCGTTAAGACTCCTCGCTGTCAGATATGGAGTCCAGAACCGTACGCGTTAAGACTACCCGCTGTCGGATATGGAGACCAGAACCGTACGTGTTAAGACTCCTCGCTGTCAGATATGTAGACCAGAACCGTACACGTTAAGACTCCCCGCTGTCGGATATGGAGACCAGAACCGTACGCATTAAGACTCCTCGCTGTCGGATATGGAGACCAGAACCGTACGCATTAAGACTCCTCGCTGTCAGATATGTAGACCAGAACCGTACACGTTAAGACTCCCCGCTGTCGGATATGGAGACCAGAACCGTACGCATTAAGACTCCTCACTGTCGGATATGGAGACCAGAACCGTACGCGTTAAGACTCCCCGCTGTCGGATATGGAGACCAGAACCGTACGCATTAAGACTCCCCGCTGTCGGATATGTAGTACAGAACCGTACGCATTAAGACTCCTCGCTGTCAGATATGTAGACCAGAACCGTACACGTTAAGACTCCCCGCTGTCGGATATGGAGACCAGCACCATACGCATTAAGACTCCTCGCTGTCGGATATGGAGACCAGAACCGTACGCATTAAGACTCCCCACTGTCGGATATGTAGACCAGAACCGTACGCATTAAGACTCCTCGCTGTCAGATATGTAGACCAGAACCGTACACGTTAAGACTCCCCGCGGTTGGATATGTAGACCAGAACCGTACACGTTAAGACTCCCCGCTGTTGGATATGGAGACCAGAACCGTACGCGTTAAGACTCCCCGCTGTCGGATATGGAGACCAGAACCATACGCGTTAAGACTCCCCGCTGTCGGATATGGAGACCAGAACCGTACGCGTTAAGACTCCCCACTGTCGGATATGTAGACCAGAACCGTACGCATTAAGACTCCTCGCTGTCAGATATGTAGACCAGAACCGTACACGTTAAGACTCACCGCTGTTGGATATGGAGACCAGAGCCATACGCGTTAAGACTCCCCGCTGTTGGATATGGAGACCAGAACCGTACACGTTAAGACTCCTCGCTGTCGGATATGGAGACCAGAACCGTACGCGTTAAGACTCCCCGCTGTCGGATATGGAGACCAGAACCGTACGTGTTAAGACTCCTCGCTGTCGGATATGGAGACCAGAACCGTACACGTTAAGACTCCCCGCTGTCGGATATGGAGACCAGAACCGTACGCATTAAGACTCCCCACTGTCGGATATGTAGAACAGAACCGTACGCATTAAGACTCCTCGCTGTCAGATATGTAGACCAGAACCGTACGCGTTAATACTCCCCACTGTCGGATATGGAGACCAGAACCGTACATGTTAAGACTCCCCGCTGTCGGATATGGAGACCAGAACCGTACACGTTAAGACTCCCCGCTGTTGGATATGGAGACCAGAACCGTACGCATTAAGAGTCCTCGCTGTCGGATATGGAGACCAGAACCGTACACGTTAAGACTCCCCGCTGTCAGATATGGAGACCAGAACCGTACGCGTTAAGACTCCCCGCTGTCGGATATGTAGAACAGAACCGTACGCATTAAGACTCCTCGCTGTCAGATATGTAAACCAGAACCGTACGCGTTAAGACTCCCCGCTGTCGGATATGGAGACCAGAACCGTACGCGTTAAGACTCCCCGCTGTCGGATATGGAGACCAGAACCGTACGCGTTAAGACTCCCCACTGTCGGATATGTAGAACAGAACCGTACGCATTAAGACTCCTCGCTGTCAGATATGTAGACCAGAACCGTACGCGTTAATACTCCCCACTGTCGGATATGGAGACCAGAACCGTACACGTTAAGACTCCACGCTGTCGGATATGGAGACCAGAACCGTACACGTTAAGACTCCCCGCTGATGGATATGGAGACCAGAACCGTACGCATTAAGACTCCTCGCTGTCGGATATGGAGACCAGAACCGTACGCATTAAGACTCCCCAGTGTCGGCTATGTAGACCAGAACCGTACGCATTAAGACTCCTCGCTGTCAGATATGTAGACCAGAACCGTACACGTTAAGACTCCCCGCTGTTGGATATGGAGACCAGAGCCATACGCGTTAAGACTCCCCGCTGTTGGATATGGAGACCAGAACCGTACACGTTAAGACTCCCCGCTGTCGGATATGGAGACCAGAACCGTACGTGTTAAGACTCCTCGCTGTCGGATATGGAGACCAGAACCGTACACGTTAAGACTCCCCGCTGTCGGATATGGAGACCAGAACCGTACGCATTAAGACTCCCCACTGTCGGATATGTAGAACAGAACCGTACGCATTAAGACTCCTCGCTGTCAGATATGTAGACCAGAACCGTACGCGTTAATACACCACGCTGTCGGATATGGAGACCAGAACCGTACATGTTAAGACTCCCCGCTGTCGGATATGGAGACCAGAACCGTACACGTTAAGACTCCCCGCTGTTGGATATGGAGACCAGAACCGTACGCATTAAGACTCCTCGCTGTCGGATATGGAGACCAGAACCGTACGCATTAAGACTCCCCACTGTCGGCTATGTAGACCAGAACCGTACGCATTAAGACTCCTCGCTGTCAGATATGTAGACCAGAACCGTACACGTTAAGACTCCCCGCTGTCGGATATGTAGACCAGAACCGTACACGTTAAGACTCCCCGCTGTTGGATATGGAGACCAGAACCGTACGCGTTAAGACTCCCCGCTGTCGGATATGGAGACCAGAACAATACGCGTTAAGACTCCCCGCTGTCGGATATGGAGACCAGAACCGTACGCATTAAGACTCCCCACTGTTGGATATGGAGACCAGAACCGTACGCATTAAGACTCCCCACTGTTGGATATGGAGACCAGAACCATCCGCGTTAAGACTCCTCGCTGTCAGATATGGAGTCCAGAACCGTACGCGTTAAGACTACCCGCTGTCGGATATGGAGACCAGAACCGTACGTGTTAAGACTCCTCGCTGTCAGATATGTAGACCAGAACCGTACACGTTAAGACTCCCCGCTGTCGGATATGGAGACCAGAACCGTACGCATTAAGACTCCTCGCTGTCGGATATGGAGACCAGAACCGTACGCATTAAGACTCCTCGCTGTCAGATATGTAGACCAGAACCGTACACGTTAAGACTCCCCGCTGTCGGATATGGAGACCAGAACCGTACGCATTAAGACTCCTCACTGTCGGATATGGAGACCAGAACCGTACGCGTTAAGACTCCCCGCTGTCGGATATGGAGACCAGAACCGTACGCATTAAGACTCCCCGCTGTCGGATATGTAGTACAGAACCGTACGCATTAAGACTCCTCGCTGTCAGATATGTAGACCAGAACCGTACGCATTAATACTCCCCGCTGTCGGATATGGAGACCAGAACCGTACACGTTAAGACTCCACGCTGTCGGATATGGAGACCAGAACCGTACACGTTAAGACTCCCCGCTGTCGGATATGGAGACCAGCACCGTACGCATTAAGACTCCTCGCTGTCGGATATGGAGACCAGAACCGTACGCATTAAGACTCCCCACTGTCGGATATGTAGACCAGAACCGTACGCATTAAGACTCCTCGCTGTCAGATATGTAGACCAGAACCGTACACGTTAAGACTCCCCGCTGTTGGATATGTAGACCAGAACCGTACACGTTAAGACTCCCCGCTGTTGGATATGGAGACCAGAACCGTACGCGTTAAGACTCCCCGCTGTCGGATATGGAGACCAGAACCATACGCGTTAAGACTCCCCGCTGTCGGATATGGAGACCAGAACCGTACGCGTTAAGACTCCCCACTGTCGGATATGTAGACCAGAACCGTACGCATTAAGACTCCTCGCTGTCAGATATGTAGACCAGAACCGTACACGTTAAGACTCACCGCTGTTGGATATGGAGACCAGAGCCATACGCGTTAAGACTCCCCGCTGTTGGATATGGAGACCAGAACCGTACACGTTAAGACTCCTCGCTGTCGGATATGGAGACCAGAACCGTACGCGTTAAGACTCCCCGCTGTCGGATATGGAGACCAGAACCGTACGTGTTAAGACTCCTCGCTGTCGGATATGGAGACCAGAACCGTACACGTTAAGACTCCCCGCTGTCGGATATGGAGACCAGAACCGTACGCATTAAGACTCCCCACTGTCGGATATGTAGAACAGAACCGTACGCATTAAGACTCCTCGCTGTCAGATATGTAGACCAGAACCGTACGCGTTAATACTCCCCACTGTCGGATATGGAGACCAGAACCGTACATGTTAAGACTCCCCGCTGTCGGATATGGAGACCAGAAACGTACACGTTAAGACTCCCCGCTGTTGGATATGGAGACCAGAACCGTACGCATTAAGAGTCCTCGCTGTCGGATATGGAGACCAGAACCGTACACGTTAAGACTCCCCGCTGTCAGATATGGAGACCAGAACCGTACGCGTTAAGACTCCCCGCTGTCGGATATGTAGAACAGAACCGTACGCATTAAGACTCCTCGCTGTCAGATATGTAAACCAGAACCGTACGCGTTAAGACTCCCCGCTGTCGGATATGGAGACCAGAACCGTACGCGTTAAGACTCCCCGCTGTCGGATATGGAGACCAGAACCGTACGCGTTAAGACTCCCCACTGTCGGATATGTAGAACAGAACCGTACGCATTAAGACTCCTCGCTGTCAGATATGTAGACCAGAACCGTACGCGTTAATACTCCCCACTGTCGGATATGGAGACCAGAACCGTACACGTTAAGACTCCACGCTGTCGGATATGGAGACCAGAACCGTATACGTTAAGACTCCCCGCTGTTGGATATGGAGACCAGAACCGTACGCATTAAGACTCCTCGCTGTCGGATATGGAGACCAGAACCGTACGCATTAAGACTCCCCACTGTCGGCTATGTAGACCAGAACCGTACGCATTAAGACTCCTCGCTGTCAGATATGTAGACCAGAACCGTACACGTTAAGACTCCCCGCTGTCGGATATGTAGACCAGAACCGTACACGTTAAGACTCCCCGCTGTTGGATATGGAGACCAGAACCGTACGCGTTAAGACTCCCCGCTGTCGGATATGGAGACCAGAACCATACGCGTTAAGACTCCCCGCTGTCGGATATGGAGACCAGAAACGTACACGTTAAGACTCCCCGCTGTTGGATATGGAGACCAGAACCGTACGCATTAAGAGTCCTCGCTGTCGGATATGGAGACCAGAACCGTACACGTTAAGACTCCCCGCTGTCAGATATGGAGACCAGAACCGTACGCGTTAAGACTCCCCGCTGTCGGATATGTAGAACAGAACCGTACGCATTAAGACTCCTCGCTGTCAGATATGTAAACCAGAACCGTACGCGTTAAGACTCCCCGCTGTCGGATATGGAGACCAGAACCGTACGCGTTAAGACTCCCCGCTGTCGGATATGGAGACCAGAACCGTACGCGTTAAGACTCCCCACTGTCGGATATGTAGAACAGAACCGTACGCATTAAGACTCCTCGCTGTCAGATATGTAGACCAGAACCGTACGCGTTAATACTCCCCACTGTCGGATATGGAGACCAGAACCGTACACGTTAAGACTCCACGCTGTCGGATATGGAGACCAGAACCGTACACGTTAAGACTCCCCGCTGTTGGATATGGAGACCAGAACCGTACGCATTAAGACTCCTCGCTGTCGGATATGGAGACCAGAACCGTACGCATTAAGACTCCCCACTGTCGGCTATGTAGACCAGAACCGTACGCATTAAGACTCCTCGCTGTCAGATATGTAGACCAGAACCGTACACGTTAAGACTCCCCGCTGTCGGATATGTAGACCAGAACCGTACACGTTAAGACTCCCCGCTGTTGGATATGGAGACCAGAACCGTACGCGTTAAGACTCCCCGCTGTCGGATATGGAGACCAGAACCATACGCGTTAAGACTCCCCGCTGTCGGATATGGAGACCAGAACCGTACGCATTAAGACTCCCCACTGTTGGATATGGAGACCAGAACCGTACGCATTAAGACTCCCCACTGTTGGATATGGAGACCAGTACCATCCGCGTTAAGACTCCTCGCTGTCAGATATGGAGACCAGAACCGTACGCGTTAAGACTACCCGCTGTCGGATATGGGACCAGAACCGTACGTGTTAAGACTCCTCGCTGTCAGATATGTAGACCAGAACCGTACACGTTAAGACTCCCCGCTGTCGGATATGGAGACCAGAACCGTACGCATTAAGACTCCTCGCTGTCGGATATGTAGACCAGAACCGTACGCATTAAGACTCCCCACTGTCGGATATGTAGACCAGAACCGTACGCATTAAGACTCCTCGCTGTCAGATATGTAGACCAGAACCGTACACGTTAAGACTCCCCGCTGTCGGATATGGAGACCAGAACCGTACGCATTAAGACTCCTCGCTGTCGGATATGGAGACCAGAACCGTACATGTTAAGACTCCCCGCTGTCGGATATGGAGACCAGAACCGTACGCATTAAGACTCCCCGCTGTCGGATATGTAGAACAGAACCGTACGCATTAAGACTCCTCGCTGTCAGATATGTAGACCAGAACCGTACGCATTAATACTCCCCGCTGTCGGATATGGAGACCAGAACCGTACACGTTAAGACTCCCCGCTGTCGGATATGGAGACCAGAACCGTACGTGTTAAGACTCCTCGCTGTCGGATATGGAGACCAGAACCGTACACGTTAAGACTCCCCGCTGTCGGATATGGAGACCAGAACCGTACGCATTAAGACTCCCCACTGTCGGATATGTAGAACAGAACCGTACGCATTAAGACTCCTCGCTGTCAGATATGTAGACCAGAACCGTACGCGTTAATACACCCCGCTGTCGGATATGGAGACCAGAACCGTACATGTTAAGACTCCCCGCTGTCGGATATGGAGACCAGAACCGTACACGTTAAGACTCCCCGCTGTTGGATATGGAGACCAGAACCGTACGCATTAAGACTCCTCGCTGTCGGATATGGAGACCAGAACCGTACGCATTAAGACTCCCCACTGTCGGCTATGTAGACCAGAACCGTACGCATTAAGACTCCTCGCTGTCAGATATGTAGACCAGAACCGTACACGTTAAGACTCCCCGCTGTCGGATATGTAGACCAGAACCGTACACGTTAAGACTCCCCGCTGTTGGATATGGAGACCAGAACCGTACGCGTTAAGACTCCCCGCTGTCGGATATGGAGACCAGAACAATACGCGTTAAGACTCCCCGCTGTCGGATATGGAGACCAGAACCGTACGCATTAAGACTCCCCACTGTTGGATATGGAGACCAGAACCGTACGCATTAAGACTCCCCACTGTTGGATATGGAGACCAGAACCATCCGCGTTAAGACTCCTCGCTGTCAGATATGGAGTCCAGAACCGTACGCGTTAAGACTACCCGCTGTCGGATATGGAGACCAGAACCGTACGTGTTAAGACTCCTCGCTGTCAGATATGTAGACCAGAACCGTACACGTTAAGACTCCCCGCTGTCGGATATGGAGACCAGAACCGTACGCATTAAGACTCCTCGCTGTCGGATATGGAGACCAGAACCGTACGCATTAAGACTCCTCGCTGTCAGATATGTAGACCAGAACCGTACACGTTAAGACTCCCCGCTGTCGGATATGGAGACCAGAACCGTACGCATTAAGACTCCTCACTGTCGGATATGGAGACCAGAACCGTACGCGTTAAGACTCCCCGCTGTCGGATATGGAGACCAGAACCGTACGCATTAAGACTCCCCGCTGTCGGATATGTAGTACAGAACCGTACGCATTAAGACTCCTCGCTGTCAGATATGTAGACCAGAACCGTACGCATTAATACTCCCCGCTGTCGGATATGGAGACCAGAACCGTACACGTTAAGACTCCACGCTGTCGGATATGGAGACCAGAACCGTACACGTTAAGACTCCCCGCTGTCGGATATGGAGACCAGCACCATACGCATTAAGACTCCTCGCTGTCGGATATGGAGACCAGAACCGTACGCATTAAGACTCCCCACTGTCGGATATGTAGACCAGAACCGTACGCATTAAGACTCCTCGCTGTCAGATATGAAGACCAGAACCGTACACGTTAAGACTCCCCGCTGTCGGATATGTAGACCAGAACCGTACACGTTAAGACTCCCCGCTGTTGGATATGGAGACCAGAACCGTACGCGTTAAGACTCCCCGCTGTCGGATATGGAGACCAGAACCATACGCGTTAAGACTCCCCGCTGTCGGATATGGAGACCAGAACCGTACGCGTTAAGACTCCCCACTGTCGGATATGTAGACCAGAACCGTACGCATTAAGACTCCTCGCTGTCAGATATGTAGACCAGAACCGTACACGTTAAGACTCACCGCTGTTGGATATGGAGACCAGAGCCATACGCGTTAAGACTCCCCGCTGTTGGATATGGAGACCAGAACCGTACACGTTAAGACTCCTCGCTGTCGGATATGGAGACCAGAACCGTACGCGTTAAGACTCCCCGCTGTCGGATATGGAGACCAGAACCGTACGTGTTAAGACTCCTCGCTGTCGGATATGGAGACCAGAACCGTACACGTTAAGACTCCCCGCTGTCGGATATGGAGACCAGAACCGTACGCATTAAGACTCCCCACTGTCGGATATGTAGAACAGAACCGTACGCATTAAGACTCCTCGCTGTCAGATATGTAGACCAGAACCGTACGCGTTAATACTCCCCACTGTCGGATATGGAGACCAGAACCGTACATGTTAAGACTCCCCGCTGTCGGATATGGAGACCAGAACCGTACACGTTAAGACTCCCCGCTGTTGGATATGGAGACCAGAACCGTACGCATTAAGAGTCCTCGCTGTCGGATATGGAGACCAGAACCGTACACGTTAAGACTCCCCGCTGTCAGATATGGAGACCAGAACCGTACGCGTTAAGACTCCCCGCTGTCGGATATGTAGAACAGAACCGTACGCATTAAGACTCCTCGCTGTCAGATATGTAAACCAGAACCGTACGCGTTAAGACTCCCCGCTGTCGGATATGGAGACCAGAACCGTACGCGTTAAGACTCCCCGCTGTCGGATATGGAGACCAGAACCGTACGCGTTAAGACTCCCCACTGTCGGATATGTAGAACAGAACCGTACGCATTAAGACTCCTCGCTGTCAGATATGTAGACCAGAACCGTACGCGTTAATACTCCCCACTGTCGGATATGGAGACCAGAACCGTACACGTTAAGACTCCACGCTGTCGGATATGGAGACCAGAACCGTACACGTTAAGACTCCCCGCTGTTGGATATGGAGACCAGAACCGTACGCATTAAGACTCCTCGCTGTCGGATATGGAGACCAGAACCGTACGCATTAAGACTCCCCACTGTCGGCTATGTAGACCAGAACCGTACGCATTAAGACTCCTCGCTGTCAGATATGTAGACCAGAACCGTACACGTTAAGACTCCCCGCTGTTGGATATGGAGACCAGAGCCATACGCGTTAAGACTCCCCGCTGTTGGATATGGAGACCAGAACCGTACACGTTAAGACTCCCCGCTGTCGGATATGGAGACCAGAACCGTACGTGTTAAGACTCCTCGCTGTCGGATATGGAGACCAGAACCGTACACGTTAAGACTCCCCGCTGTCGGATATGGAGACCAGAACCGTACGCATTAAGACTCCCCACTGTCGGATATGTAGAACAGAACCGTACGCATTAAGACTCCTCGCTGTCAGATATGTAGACCAGAACCGTACGCGTTAATACACCCCGCTGTCGGATATGGAGACCAGAACCGTACATGTTAAGACTCCCCGCTGTCGGATATGGAGACCAGAACCGTACACGTTAAGACTCCCCGCTGTTGGATATGGAGACCAGAACCGTACGCATTAAGACTCCTCGCTGTCGGATATGGAGACCAGAACCGTACGCATTAAGACTCCCCACTGTCGGCTATGTAGACCAGAACCGTACGCATTAAGACTCCTCGCTGTCAGATATGTAGACCAGAACCGTACACGTTAAGACTCCCCGCTGTCGGATATGTAGACCAGAACCGTACACGTTAAGACTCCCCGCTGTTGGATATGGAGACCAGAACCGTACGCGTTAAGACTCCCCGCTGTCGGATATGGAGACCAGAACAATACACGTTAAGACTCCCCGCTGTCGGATATGGAGACCAGAACCGTACGCATTAAGACTCCCCACTGTTGGATATGGAGACCAGAACCGTACGCATTAAGACTCCCCACTGTTGGATATGGAGACCAGAACCATCCGCGTTAAGACTCCTCGCTGTCAGATATGGAGTCCAGAACCGTACGCGTTAAGACTACCCGCTGTCGGATATGGAGACCAGAACCGTACGTGTTAAGACTCCTCGCTGTCAGATATGTAGACCAGAACCGTACACGTTAAGACTCCCCGCTGTCGGATATGGAGACCAGAACCGTACGCATTAAGACTCCTCGCTGTCGGATATGGAGACCAGAACCGTACGCATTAAGACTCCTCGCTGTCAGATATGTAGACCAGAACCGTACACGTTAAGACTCCCCGCTGTCGGATATGGAGACCAGAACCGTACGCATTAAGACTCCTCACTGTCGGATATGGAGACCAGAACCGTACGCGTTAAGACTCCCCGCTGTCGGATATGGAGACCAGAACCGTACGCATTAAGACTCCCCGCTGTCGGATATGTAGTACAGAACCGTACGCATTAAGACTCCTCGCTGTCAGATATGTAGACCAGAACCGTACGCATTAATACTCCCCGCTGTCGGATATGGAGACCAGAACCGTACACGTTAAGACTCCACGCTGTCGGATATGGAGACCAGAACCGTACACGTTAAGACTCCCCGCTGTCGGATATGGAGACCAGCACCGTACGCATTATGACTCCTCGCTGTCGGATATGGAGACCAGAACCGTACGCATTAAGACTCCCCACTGTCGGATATGTAGACCAGAACCGTACGCATTAAGACTCCTCGCTGTCAGATATGTAGACCAGAACCGTACACGTTAAGACTCCCCGCTGTTGGATATGTAGACCAGAACCGTACACGTTAAGACTCCCCGCTGTTGGATATGGAGACCAGAACCGTACGCGTTAAGACTCCCCGCTGTCGGATATGGAGACCAGAACCATACGCGTTAAGACTCCCCGCTGTCGGATATGGAGACCAGAACCGTACGCGTTAAGACTCCCCACTGTCGGATATGTAGACCAGAACCGTACGCATTAAGACTCCTCGCTGTCAGATATGTAGACCAGAACCGTACACGTTAAGACTCACCGCTGTTGGATATGGAGACCAGAGCCATACGCGTTAAGACTCCCCGCTGTTGGATATGGAGACCAGAACCGTACACGTTAAGACTCCTCGCTGTCGGATATGGAGACCAGAACCGTACGCGTTAAGACTCCCCGCTGTCGGATATGGAGACCAGAACCGTACGTGTTAAGACTCCTCGCTGTCGGATATGGAGACCAGAACCGTACACGTTAAGACTCCCCGCTGTCGGATATGGAGACCAGAACCGTACGCATTAAGACTCCCCACTGTCGGATATGTAGAACAGAACCGTACGCATTAAGACTCCTCGCTGTCAGATATGTAGACCAGAACCGTACGCGTTAATACTCCCCACTGTCGGATATGGAGACCAGAACCGTACATGTTAAGACTCCCCGCTGTCGAATATGGAGACCAGAAACGTACACGTTAAGACTCCCCGCTGTTGGATATGGAGACCAGAACCGTACGCATTAAGAGTCCTCGCTGTCGGATATGGAGACCAGAACCGTACACGTTAAGACTCCCCGCTGTCAGATATGGAGACCAGAACCGTACGCGTTAAGACTCCCCGCTGTCGGATATGTAGAACAGAACCGTACGCATTAAGACTCCTCGCTGTCAGATATGTAAACCAGAACCGTACGCGTTAAGACTCCCCGCTGTCGGATATGGAGACCAGAACCGTACGCGTTAAGACTCCCCGCTGCCGGATATGGAGACCAGAACCGTACGCGTTAAGACTCCCCACTGTCGGATATGTAGAACAGAACCGTACGCATTAAGACTCCTCGCTGTCAGATATGTAGACCAGAACCGTACGCGTTAATACTCCCCACTGTCGGATATGGAGACCAGAACCGTACACGTTAAGACTCCACGCTGTCGGATATGGAGACCAGAACCGTACACGTTAAGACTCCCCGCTGTTGGATATGGAGACCAGAACCGTACGCATTAAGACTCCTCGCTGTCGGATATGGAGACCAGAACCGTACGCATTAAGACTCCCCACTGTCGGCTATGTAGACCAGAACCGTACGCATTAAGACTCCTCGCTGTCAGATATGTAGACCAGAACCGTACACGTTAAGACTCCCCGCTGTCGGATATGTAGACCAGAACCGTACACGTTAAGACTCCCCGCTGTTGGATATGGAGACCAGAACCGTACGCGTTAAGACTCCCCGCTGTCGGATATGGAGACCAGAACCATACGCGTTAAGACTCCCCGCTGTCGGATATGGAGACCAGAACCGTACGCATTAAGACTCCCCACTGTTGGATATGGAGACCAGAACCGTACGCATTAAGACTCCCCACTGTTGGATATGGAGACCAGTACCATCCGCGTTAAGACTCCTCGCTGTCAGATATGGAGACCAGAACCGTACGCGTTAAGACTACCCGCTGTCGGATATGGGACCAGAACCGTACGTGTTAAGACTCCTCGCTGTCAGATATGTAGACCAGAACCGTACACGTTAAGACTCCCCGCTGTCGGATATGGAGACCAGAACCGTACGCATTAAGACTCCTCGCTGTCGGATATGTAGACCAGAACCGTACGCATTAAGACTCCCCACTGTCGGATATGTAGACCAGAACCGTACGCATTAAGACTCCTCGCTGTCAGATATGTAGACCAGAACCGTACACGTTAAGACTCCCCGCTGTCGGATATGGAGACCAGAACCGTACGCATTAAGACTCCTCGCTGTCGGATATGGAGACCAGAACCGTACATGTTAAGACTCCCCGCTGTCGGATATGGAGACCAGAACCGTACGCATTAAGACTCCCCGCTGTCGGATATGTAGAACAGAACCGTACGCATTAAGACTCCTCGCTGTCAGATATGTAGACCAGAACCGTACGCATTAATACTCCCCGCTGTCGGATATGGAGACCAGAACCGTACACGTTAAGACTCCCCGCTGTCGGATATGGAGACCAGAACCGTACGTGTTAAGACTCCTCGCTGTCGGATATGGAGACCAGAACCGTACACGTTAAGACTCCCCGCTGTCGGATATGGAGACCAGAACCGTACGCATTAAGACTCCCCACTGTCGGATATGTAGAACAGAACCGTACGCATTAAGACTCCTCGCTGTCAGATATGTAGACCAGAACCGTACGCGTTAATACACCCCGCTGTCGGATATGGAGACCAGAACCGTACATGTTAAGACTCCCCGCTGTCGGATATGGAGACCAGAACCGTACACGTTAAGACTCCCCGCTGTTGGATATGGAGACCAGAACCGTACGCATTAAGACTCCTCGCTGTCGGATATGGAGACCAGAACCGTACGCATTAAGACTCCCCACTGTCGGCTATGTAGACCAGAACCGTACGCATTAAGACTCCTCGCTGTCAGATATGTAGACCAGAACCGTACACGTTAAGACTCCCCGCTGTCGGATATGTAGACCAGAACCGTACACGCTAAGACTCCCCGCTGTTGGATATGGAGACCAGAACCGTACGCGTTAAGACTCCCCGCTGTCGGATATGGAGACCAGAACAATACGCGTTAAGACTCCCCGCTGTCGGATATGGAGACCAGAACCGTACGCATTAAGACTCCCCACTGTTGGATATGGAGACCAGAACCGTACGCATTAAGACTCCCCACTGTTGGATATGGAGACCAGAACCATCCGCGTTAAGACTCCTCGCTGTCAGATATGGAGTCCAGAACCGTACGCGTTAAGACTACCCGCTGTCGGATATGGAGACCAGAACCGTACGTGTTAAGACTCCTCGCTGTCAGATATGTAGACCAGAACCGTACACGTTAAGACTCCCCGCTGTCGGATATGGAGACCAGAACCGTACGCATTAAGACTCCTCGCTGTCGGATATGGAGACCAGAACCGTACGCATTAAGACTCCTCGCTGTCAGATATGTAGACCAGAACCGTACACGTTAAGACTCCCCGCTGTCGGATATGGAGACCAGAACCGTACGCATTAAGACTCCTCACTGTCGGATATGGAGACCAGAACCGTACGCGTTAAGACTCCCCGCTGTCGGATATGGAGACCAGAACCGTACGCATTAAGACTCCCCGCTGTCGGATATGTAGTACAGAACCGTACGCATTAAGACTCCTCGCTGTCAGATATGTAGACCAGAACCGTACGCATTAATACTCCCCGCTGTCGGATATGGAGACCAGAACCGTACACGTTAAGACTCCACGCTGTCGGATATGGAGACCAGAACCGTACACGTTAAGACTCCCCGCTGTCGGATATGGAGACCAGCACCATACGCATTAAGACTCCTCGCTGTCGGATATGGAGACCAGAACCGTACGCATTAAGACTCCCCACTGTCGGATATGTAGACCAGAACCGTACGCATTAAGACTCCTCGCTGTCAGATATGTAGACCAGAACCGTACACGTTAAGACTCCCCGCTGTTGGATATGTAGACCAGAACCGTACACGTTAAGACTCCCCGCTGTTGGATATGGAGACCAGAACCGTACGCGTTAAGACTCCCCGCTGTCGGATATGGAGACCAGAACCATACGCGTTAAGACTCCCCGCTGTCGGATATGGAGACCAGAACCGTACGCGTTAAGACTCCCCACTGTCGGATATGTAGACCAGAACCGTACGCATTAAGACTCCTCGCTGTCAGATATGTAGACCAGAACCGTACACGTTAAGACTCACCGCTGTTGGATATGGAGACCAGAGCCATACGCGTTAAGACTCCCCGCTGTTGGATATGGAGACCAGAACCGTACACGTTAAGACTCCTCGCTGTCGGATATGGAGACCAGAACCGTACGCGTTAAGACTCCCCGCTGTCGGATATGGAGACCAGAACCGTACGTGTTAAGACTCCTCGCTGTCGGATATGGAGACCAGAACCGTACACGTTAAGACTCCCCGCTGTCGGATATGGAGACCAGAACCGTACGCATTAAGACTCCCCACTGTCGGATATGTAGAACAGAACCGTACGCATTAAGACTCCTCGCTGTCAGATATGTAGACCAGAACCGTACGCGTTAATACTCCCCACTGTCGGATATGGAGACCAGAACCGTACATGTTAAGACTCCCCGCTGTCGGATATGGAGACCAGAACCGTACACGTTAAGACTCCCCGCTGTTGGATATGGAGACCAGAACCGTACGCATTAAGAGTCCTCGCTGTCGGATATGGAGACCAGAACCGTACACGTTAAGACTCCCCGCTGTCAGATATGGAGACCAGAACCGTACGCGTTAAGACTCCCCGCTGTCGGATATGTAGAACAGAACCGTACGCATTAAGACTCCTCGCTGTCAGATATGTAAACCAGAACCGTACGCGTTAAGACTCCCCGCTGTCGGATATGGAGACCAGAACCGTACGCGTTAAGACTCCCCGCTGTCGGATATGGAGACCAGAACCGTACGCGTTAAGACTCCCCACTGTCGGATATGTAGAACAGAACCGTACGCATTAAGACTCCTCGCTGTCAGATATGTAGACCAGAACCGTACGCGTTAATACTCCCCACTGTCGGATATGGAGACCAGAACCGTACACGTTAAGACTCCACGCTGTCGGATATGGAGACCAGAACCGTACACGTTAAGACTCCCCGCTGTTGGATATGGAGACCAGAACCGTACGCATTAAGACTCCTCGCTGTCGGATATGGAGACCAGAACCGTACGCATTAAGACTCCCCACTGTCGGCTATGTAGACCAGAACCGTACGCATTAAGACTCCTCGCTGTCAGATATGTAGACCAGAACCGTACACGTTAAGACTCCCCGCTGTCGGATATGTAGACCAGAACCGTACACGTTAAGACTCCCCGCTGTTGGATATGGAGACCAGAACCGTACGCGTTAAGACTCCCCGCTGTCGGATATGGAGACCAGAACCATACGCGTTAAGACTCCCCGCTGTCGGATATGGAGACCAGAACCGTACGCATTAAGACTCCCCACTGTTGGATATGGAGACCAGAACCGTACGCATTAAGACTCCCCACTGTTGGATATGGAGACCAGTACCATCCGCGTTAAGACTCCTCGCTGTCAGATATGGAGACCAGAACCGTACGCGTTAAGACTACCCGCTGTCGGATATGGGACCAGAACCGTACGTGTTAAGACTCCTCGCTGTCAGATATGTAGACCAGAACCGTACACGTTAAGACTCCCCGCTGTCGGATATGGAGACCAGAACCGTACGCATTAAGACTCCTCGCTGTCGGATATGTAGACCAGAACCGTACGCATTAAGACTCCCCACTGTCGGATATGTAGACCAGAACCGTACGCATTAAGACTCCTCGCTGTCAGATATGTAGACCAGAACCGTACACGTTAAGACTCCCCGCTGTCGGATATGGAGACCAGAACCGTACGCATTAAGACTCCTCGCTGTCGGATATGGAGACCAGAACCGTACATGTTAAGACTCCCCGCTGTCGGATATGGAGACCAGAACCGTACGCATTAAGACTCCCCGCTGTCGGATATGTAGAACAGAACCGTACGCATTAAGACTCCTCGCTGTCAGATATGTAGACCAGAACCGTACGCATTAATACTCCCCGCTGTCGGATATGGAGACCAGAACCGTACACGTTAAGACTCCCCGCTGTCGGATATGGAGACCAGAACCGTACGTGTTAAGACTCCTCGCTGTCGGATATGGAGACCAGAACCGTACACGTTAAGACTCCCCGCTGTCGGATATGGAGACCAGAACCGTACGCATTAAGACTCCCCACTGTCGGATATGTAGAACAGAACCGTACGCATTAAGACTCCTCGCTGTCAGATATGTAGACCAGAACCGTACGCGTTAATACACCCCGCTGTCGGATATGGAGACCAGAACCGTACATGTTAAGACTCCCCGCTGTCGGATATGGAGACCAGAACCGTACACGTTAAGACTCCCCGCTGTTGGATATGGAGACCAGAACCGTACGCATTAAGACTCCTCGCTGTCGGATATGGAGACCAGAACCGTACGCATTAAGACTCCCCACTGTCGGCTATGTAGACCAGAACCGTACGCATTAAGACTCCTCGCTGTCAGATATGTAGACCAGAACCGTACACGTTAAGACTCCCCGCTGTCGGATATGTAGACCAGAACCGTACACGCTAAGACTCCCCGCTGTTGGATATGGAGACCAGAACCGTACGCGTTAAGACTCCCCGCTGTCGGATATGGAGACCAGAACAATACGCGTTAAGACTCCCCGCTGTCGGATATGGAGACCAGAACCGTACGCATTAAGACTCCCCACTGTTGGATATGGAGACCAGAACCGTACGCATTAAGACTCCCCACTGTTGGATATGGAGACCAGAACCATCCGCGTTAAGACTCCTCGCTGTCAGATATGGAGTCCAGAACCGTACGCGTTAAGACTACCCGCTGTCGGATATGGAGACCAGAACCGTACGTGTTAAGACTCCTCGCTGTCAGATATGTAGACCAGAACCGTACACGTTAAGACTCCCCGCTGTCGGATATGGAGACCAGAACCGTACGCATTAAGACTCCTCGCTGTCGGATATGGAGACCAGAACCGTACGCATTAAGACTCCTCGCTGTCAGATATGTAGACCAGAACCGTACACGTTAAGACTCCCCGCTGTCGGATATGGAGACCAGAACCGTACGCATTAAGACTCCTCACTGTCGGATATGGAGACCAGAACCGTACGCGTTAAGACTCCCCGCTGTCGGATATGGAGACCAGAACCGTACGCATTAAGACTCCCCGCTGTCGGATATGTAGTACAGAACCGTACGCATTAAGACTCCTCGCTGTCAGATATGTAGACCAGAACCGTACGCATTAATACTCCCCGCTGTCGGATATGGAGACCAGAACCGTACACGTTAAGACTCCACGCTGTCGGATATGGAGACCAGAACCGTACACGTTAAGACTCCCCGCTGTCGGATATGGAGACCAGCACCATACGCATTAAGACTCCTCGCTGTCGGATATGGAGACCAGAACCGTACGCATTAAGACTCCCCACTGTCGGATATGTAGACCAGAACCGTACGCATTAAGACTCCTCGCTGTCAGATATGTAGACCAGAACCGTACACGTTAAGACTCCCCGCTGTTGGATATGTAGACCAGAACCGTACACGTTAAGACTCCCCGCTGTTGGATATGGAGACCAGAACCGTACGCGTTAAGACTCCCCGCTGTCGGATATGGAGACCAGAACCATACGCGTTAAGACTCCCCGCTGTCGGATATGGAGACCAGAACCGTACGCGTTAAGACTCCCCACTGTCGGATATGTAGACCAGAACCGTACGCATTAAGACTCCTCGCTGTCAGATATGTAGACCAGAACCGTACACGTTAAGACTCACCGCTGTTGGATATGGAGACCAGAGCCATACGCGTTAAGACTCCCCGCTGTTGGATATGGAGACCAGAACCGTACACGTTAAGACTCCTCGCTGTCGGATATGGAGACCAGAACCGTACGCGTTAAGACTCCCCGCTGTCGGATATGGAGACCAGAACCGTACGTGTTAAGACTCCTCGCTGTCGGATATGGAGACCAGAACCGTACACGTTAAGACTCCCCGCTGTCGGATATGGAGACCAGAACCGTACGCATTAAGACTCCCCACTGTCGGATATGTAGAACAGAACCGTACGCATTAAGACTCCTCGCTGTCAGATATGTAGACCAGAACCGTACGCGTTAATACTCCCCACTGTCGGATATGGAGACCAGAACCGTACATGTTAAGACTCCCCGCTGTCGGATATGGAGACCAGAACCGTACACGTTAAGACTCCCCGCTGTTGGATATGGAGACCAGAACCGTACGCATTAAGAGTCCTCGCTGTCGGATATGGAGACCAGAACCGTACACGTTAAGACTCCCCGCTGTCAGATATGGAGACCAGAACCGTACGCGTTAAGACTCCCCGCTGTCGGATATGTAGAACAGAACCGTACGCATTAAGACTCCTCGCTGTCAGATATGTAAACCAGAACCGTACGCGTTAAGACTCCCCGCTGTCGGATATGGAGACCAGAACCGTACGCGTTAAGACTCCCCGCTGTCGGATATGGAGACCAGAACCGTACGCGTTAAGACTCCCCACTGTCGGATATGTAGAACAGAACCGTACGCATTAAGACTCCTCGCTGTCAGATATGTAGACCAGAACCGTACGCGTTAATACTCCCCACTGTCGGATATGGAGACCAGAACCGTACACGTTAAGACTCCACGCTGTCGGATATGGAGACCAGAACCGTACACGTTAAGACTCCCCGCTGTTGGATATGGAGACCAGAACCGTACGCATTAAGACTCCTCGCTGTCGGATATGGAGACCAGAACCGTACGCATTAAGACTCCCCACTGTCGGCTATGTAGACCAGAACCGTACGCATTAAGACTCCTCGCTGTCAGATATGTAGACCAGAACCGTACACGTTAAGACTCCCCGCTGTCGGATATGTAGACCAGAACCGTACACGTTAAGACTCCCCGCTGTTGGATATGGAGACCAGAACCGTACGCGTTAAGACTCCCCGCTGTCGGATATGGAGACCAGAACCATACGCGTTAAGACTCCCCGCTGTCGGATATGGAGACCAGAACCGTACGCATTAAGACTCCCCACTGTTGGATATGGAGACCAGAACCGTACGCATTAAGACTCCCCACTGTTGGATATGGAGACCAGAACCATCCGCGTTAAGACTCCTCGCTGTCAGATATGGAGACCAGAACCGTACGCGTTAAGACTACCCGCTGTCGGATATGGGACCAGAACCGTACGTGTTAAGACTCCTCGCTGTCAGATATGTAGACCAGAACCGTACACGTTAAGACTCCCCGCTGTCGGATATGGAGACCAGAACCGTACGCATTAAGACTCCTCGCTGTCGGATATGTAGACCAGAACCGTACGCATTAAGACTCCCCACTGTCGGATATGTAGACCAGAACCGTACGCATTAAGACTCCTCGCTGTCAGATATGTAGACCAGAACCGTACACGTTAAGACTCCCCGCTGTCGGATATGGAGACCAGAACCGTACGCATTAAGACTCCTCGCTGTCGGATATGGAGACCAGAACCGTACATGTTAAGACTCCCCGCTGTCGGATATGGAGACCAGAACCGTACGCATTAAGACTCCCCGCTGTCGGATATGTAGAACAGAACCGTACGCATTAAGACTCCTCGCTGTCAGATATGTAGACCAGAACCGTACGCATTAATACTCCCCGCTGTCGGATATGGAGACCAGAACCGTACACGTTAAGACTCCACGCTGTCGGATATGGAGACCAGAACCGTACACGTTAAGACTCCCCGCTGTCGGATATGGAGACCAGCACCGTACGCATTAAGACTCCTCGCTGTCGGATATGGAGACCAGAACCGTACGCATTAAGACTCCCCACTGTCGGATATGTAGACCAGAACCGTACGCATTAAGACTCCTCGCTGTCAGATATGGAGACCAGAACCATACACGTTAAGACTCGCCGCTGTCGGATATGGAGACCAGAGCCATACGTGTTAAGACTCCCCACTGACGGATATAAATCTCAGGGCATGGAATGTGATTAATGACCCTACAACAGGGGACTGAATAAATAGTTAGTCTAACAATTCTAATCAGACACACCATCTTCTCACCTTTCTCCCTCATCCCTGACTACTTACCCCGTGTCCCTCACCACTCCCTCCTCACAGTCCCTCTTCCTCATAGGGCCCTCTACTCCAGCCCTCCCTTCTTGCTCCCTCTCTCCCTCACTGTCTCGCCTCTCCCATACCCCTTCCTTATCATCGCCCCTCTCAATCATCCTTGCTTCCTCACCACCTCTCTCCCTCTCCCTTCCCTCTTCCCTATCCCTCTCAGTTATACTGCTACTCAACCAGCCTCCCACTCTCTTTCGCCCCTTTCCTCACACTCTCCTTTTTCACCTCTCTCTACTCCTCTGTTAGCAAATAGTACTCCTCTCTTGTGTCTCTCTTCACCTACTCACTCTCTCATGCCTCTCTCTTCATTTCTCTCACACTCTCTCCCCTTCTATCCACTCTGTTTCTCTTCCTTTTCCATTCTCTCTCCCATCCCACAATCCCTGTCCCTACCCCTATCATCCGCCACCTCACTCTCAATCTCAATCACCCTCTGCCTTCTCATCTCCATCTCCTCCTCTCTCACGCACCCTCTCACCTCAATCAAACTTTTCTCTCTCACTCAGTCACCTCCACCACTCTGTAACCTCCTCCATTTCCAGCTTTCTCTCTCTCTATCTCTCTCCCTACATTCCACCACCCCCACTCTCCCAAACACTCTCACTGCTGGCTCCCGTATCCCACACTGTTGGACCCTCTTTCTCACCCTCTAAATCTACCAGTCACCACTCACATTCTCCCTCTTCACTCTCTGTCAGTCCTCCTCCTCCTCCCCCTCTCTCCCATCACACCCCGTGCTCTCCACCTCATCCCGTACAGTGGTATGCAAACGGCTGGGCACCACTGGTCAAACTTTCTGTTACTGTGAATAGTTAAGTGAGTAGAGGGTGAACTGGTCTCCAAAAGTCATAAAATTAAAGATGAAACGTTCTTCAACATTTTAAGCAATTTAGTGTATTATTTCTGTTTTGTACAATTTTCGAGTGAGAAAAAGGAAAGGAGCACCATGGAAAAGTTTGGCCACCCCAAGAGATTTGAGCTCTCAGATAACTTTTACCAAGGTCTCAGGCCTGAGTTAGCTTGTTAGGGCTATGGCTTGTTCACAGTCATCGTTAGGACAGGCCAGGTTATGCAAATCGCAAAGCTTCATAAATACCCTAACCCCTCAAACCTTGTCCCAACCATCAGCAGCCATGGGCTCCTCTAAGCAGCTGCCTGGCACTCTGAAATTTAAAATAATTGATGCTCACAAAGCAGGAGAAGGCTATAAGAAGATAGCAAAGCATTTTCAGGTAGCCGTTAACTCAGTTCGCAATGTGATTAAGAAATGGCAGTTAACAGGAACGGTGGAGATCAAGTTGATGTCTGGAAGACCAAGAAAATTTTATGAGAGAACTACTCATTGGATTGCTAGAAAGGCAAATCAAAACCCCTGTTTGATGTAAAAAAAACATTCAGGAAGATGTAGCAGACTCTGGGGTGGTGGTGCGCTGTTCTACTCTGCAGCAACACCTGCACAAATATGACCTTCATGTAAGAGTCATCAGAAGAAAACCTTTCCTGCATCCTCACCGCAAAATTCAGCATCAGAGGTTTTTCTGACATTGAGGGAGAGGTTGTTTTCTTGACACCAGACAGATGTTGTTCAGACCTCAGATACAGTCAGCAATCAAATGCTTGAACATGGTGCGATGGATGTGTTGAGCTGTGGAAATCACGATGGAAGAAGCATCGTAGGAAAGCCAGATGAGCCCAGGGCAAGGAATTATGATATCGTAGGCATTACTGGGAATTGGTTGCACCCAACAGTCTGAGGGATTTAGAGGAACCAATTTGTAGAGAGTTCATAGACTACACCAAGTAACAAAAGTTGATATAGTAAGTGATTTTAACTTTCCATATATTGACTGGGACTGCCATACTGTAAAAGGACTAGATGGGGTCGAGTTTGTCAAATGCTCCTTAATCAGTACGTAAAACATCCGGTGTAGAAGTGTGCAATAAGCTGTTGGGAAATGATCAGGGCTGGTGACAGAAATTAGTGATCATAATGCCATGAGATTCCAAGAAAATATGGAAAAACAGAGGCCTGGACCTCTCGAGATTCTAAATTGGAGAAAGATCAATTTTTATGGTATTTTCAAGGATTTGACAAGTGTGGATTGGGACAGGCTGTTTTCTGGCAAAGGAGTATTTGGTGAGAGGGAGTTCTTCAGAAGTGAAATTCTGAGGGTGTAGAGGTTGTACGTGCCTACCAAAATAAAAGTTGAAAGGTAACTGGTGCAGTTTTCAACAGGTATTGAGGCCCCAGAAATTTTGTTCCTCGAAATTCCTCAGGCTGTTGGGTGCTACCAAGACACATTAATGACTACAATATCATATTTCCACACCCTGAGCTCATCTGACTTTCTTTAGTTGTCTTTTGTTGGTTTCTGAAAGCTTCCCAATAGTTTTTGCTCTTTTGTTTGCCCTCTCTTTGGCTTTTATGTTGGGTTTGGCTTCTCATTTCAGCCACGGTTGTGTCCTCCTGCCTTTCCATTGCTTCCACTTCTTTGGGATGTATCGATCACTCAGCTCCCGAGTTGCTCCCAGAAACTCCAGCCATTGCTGCTCTGTCGTCACTCCTACCAGATTCCCCTTCCAGTCAGGTTTGGCCAGCTTCTCTGTCACAGAAACATGGAGAAGGTCAGAACAGAAACATGCTCACTCTGGACGATCAGAATGGTAATCTATACAGGAGACAAAATAGATGGGGGAGGTTTTAAATAGTAGTTTTGCATCTGTATTTACTCAGGAGATGGACACAGAGTCTGTAGAGGTAAGGCAAAGCAGCATCAACTTCATGGACCCTGTACAGATTACAGAGGTGGAGGTGTTTGCTGTCTTTTGGCAAATTAGCATGGATCAATCCCCAGGGCCTGACAAGTTGTTCCCTAGGACCCTGCGGAAGACAAGTGCAGAAATTGTTGGGGCACAAGCAGAGATATTCAAATCTTCCTTAGTGACAGGTGAGGTACTGGAGGATTGGAGGACAGACAATGTTGTTCCGCTGTTCGAGAAGGGCTGTAAGGATAAACAAGAAAATTATATGTTGGTGAGCTTGACATCAGTAGTGGGAAAGTTATTAGAACATATGTGCAGGATTCGGATATGTAAGCATTTGGATCGATGTGGTCTGACTAAGGATAGACAGCATGGCTTTGTGCATGGTAGGTCATGTCTACCCAATCTTACCGAGTCTCTCGAGGAAGTTATCAGGAAAGTGGATGAGGGCAAGGCAGTGGATGTTGTCTACATGGACTTTAGCAAGGCACTTGACAAAGTCTCATATGGGAGTTTGGTCAAGAAGGTTCAGTCACTCAGCATTCAAGATTAGACAGTAAATTGGATGAGACTCTGTCTTTGGGAGAAGCCAGAGCGTGGTCGCAGATGGTTGCCTCTCTGACCGGAGGCCTGTGTCTAGTGGTTGCCACAGGGATCAGTGCTGGATCTGTTGTTGTTTGTCACCTATATCAGTAGTCTGGATGATAAGATGGTTAGGGATCAGCAAGTTTCTGGATGAAACCGAGACTGGGGATTCAGCGGACTGTGAGAAGACTATCATGGCTTGCAGTGCGAACTGGACCAGGTGGAAATATGGCTTGAGAAATGGAAAATGGATTTCAATGCAGACAAGTGCGAGGTGTTGCATGTTGGTGGGACCTACCAGGGTGGGTCTTACACAGTGACTGGTCGGACATGGAGGAGTGTTGTTGAAGAATGGGATCTGGGAATACAGGTCTATATTTCACTGAAACTGGTGTCACAGTTAGATAGGGACGGAAAGAAAGATTTTGGCACATAGTCCTTCATAAACCAAAGTACTGAATGGTATGTTATGTTGACCTTGTACAAGACATTGGTGAGGCCTAATTTGGAGTATTCAGTGCAGTTTTGGTCAGCAACCTACAGGAAAGATATAAAGACTTTGAAAGAGTTCAGAGAAAATTCACAAGGATGTGGCCAGGTCTGGAGGACTTGGGTTATAAGGAGAGATTGAACAGGTCAGGGCACGTAGAAGATTGAGGGGAGATTTGATGCAGTTATACGACTATTTAGAGGTTTATAGATACGGTAAATGGAAGCTGGCTTTTACCACTGAGATGGGGTGGGACTACAACCAGAGGCCATGGGTTAAGGGTGAAAGGTGAAATGTTAAGGGGAACATGAGGGGAAACTTCTTCACACAGCCGGTAATCTGGGTGTGGAATGAGCAGCCAGCACAAGTGGTGCATACGAGCTGGATTTCAACATTTAAGAGGTTTGTGTAGGTACCTGGATGGTAGGGGTACAGGAGTAGAAAGTTTAAATAGTTCAACACAAACTAGATGGGCCAAAAGGCCTATTTCTGTGTTGTACTTTTCCATGACTGTGACAGAACCTTAAATAATACTAATATTCACTCAAATTCATTTTAACAGCTGTGCAGACCAACCATACATCTTGAGTAGGAGATATTTAAGGAAAGGTACCTCAATTCCGGAGTCTCTCCGGTTAGCGGACGATTTCCCTCCATGCCTCTCTGACGTCATGGGCAACCACATACGAGGCAAGTATGCCATTGCCTTCTGCCGGGTGAGGTTCCAAAGAGATCACCAGCTGGTAACCCAGCACGGATGGAAAGCGTGCAGGGGAGCCGGCTGGATTCGAACTCAGGACCTTTCGTCCCGAAGTCTGGCACTGATGCCACTACGCCACCAGCCAGGTCAGGAGATATTGACATGGCATTGAAACTGTGGCACTTTAAATTAACATTACATAAAGGAAAACCCTAGCTGCACATCAACAAAGGCTATTTGCATGAGAGGGTTTCTGTTACAGTGGGGCCAGGCATCCTTGCAGCTCAGTGGGAACAGGGAATAATGTGAATGGACAGAGTCAAACAGAGCCAAGTCTCAGATTGGAGATTCCAGAAATGCCCCATTCTTATAGAGCATCAGAGAGTTTGAGGGTCATTCCAGACACCAGCACTGTGTAGAGTTAGAAGGTGATTTCTCTCTCCAACTTGGGTTGAACCTCACTGTAACAGTGTGATGTCAGATCACACCTTGGCAACTCAAGTGATCTAATCTCAAATATTCTCCTTCACCCACTGATGGATTTTTAAATCTTTTTACAGGTTAAAATCGACAAGGAATTTGTCTATGGGAATTCAAACGCAACACACCAGTTGTGCTGTCTCTGTCTAGATATTTAAGGAGCAAGGGATTCAATCGACCATCCTTCCTGCTCAGACTGTGGGGAGGGATTCACTCAGTCATCTGACCAACTGGCACGTCCGTCATTTTACACAGGGGAGAGACCGTTCACCTGCTCAGACAGTGGGAATGGATTCACTCGGTAATCTCAACTGAAGTTACATCAGCAAGTTCACACTGGGCAAGGCCATTCACCTGTTCTGTGTTTGGGAAGGGATTCAGTCAGTCATCCCATCTGTGGACACACCAGTCAGTTCACACTGGGCAGAGGCTGGTCATCTGCTGATTTTTTGTGGAAGGATTCACTCGGTCATCTGACCTAATGGCTCACCAGCAGGTTCACACCAAGGAGCGGCCATTTACCTGCTCAGACTGTGGGAAGAGATTCACCTACTCATCCCAACTCAAGTTACACCAGCGAGTTCACACTGGTGAGAGGCCATTCACCTGCTCAGACTGTCAGAAGGGATTCACTCAGTCATCTCACCTACTGGCACACCAGTCAGTTCACACTGGGGAGCGGCCATTCACCTGCTCAGACTGTCAGAAGGGATTCACTCAGTCATCTCACCTACTGGCACACCAGTCAGTTCACACTGGGGAGCGGCCATTCACCTGCTCAGACTGTGGGAAGAGATTCACCTACTCATCCCAACTCAAGTTACACCAGCGAGTTCACACTGGTGAGAGGCCATTCACCTGCTCAGACTGTCAGAAGGGATTCACTCAGTCATCTCACCTACTGGCACACCAGTCAGTTCACACTGGTGAGAGGCCATTCACCTGCTCAGACTGTCAGAAGGGATTCACTCAGTCATCTCACCTACTGGCACACCAGTCAGTTCACACTGGGGAGCGGCCATTCACCTGCTCAGACTGTGGGAAGGGATTCACTTCATCATCTGATTTACAAAAACACAAGTCAGTTCACACCGGAGAGAGGCCTTTCACCTGTTCAGACTGTGGGAAGGGATTCACTCAGTCATCCACACTGAAGGTACATCAGCGAATTCACACTGGAGAGAGGCCATTCACCTGCTCAGACTGTGGGAAGGGATTCACTCAGTCATCTCACCTACTGAGACACCAGTCAATTCACACTGGGAAGAGGCCGTTCACCTGCTCAGACTTTGGGAAGAGATTCTCTCAGCTATCTCCACCAAATGTGCATCATTGAGTTCACACAGGGGAGAGGCCATTCACCTGCTGTCAATGTGGGGAAGGATTCACTCAGTAATCTAACCTTGTGATACATTACAGGGTTCACACTGGGGAGAAAGTTTCGATAAGCTGCATGCTGGATATTTGTCCATCACCATTGCAGAATGCAATTTCGAGAGTGACTGTCGGTGCTGAACTCTGCAATTATTGCTGCTGCTCACCACACCCAGTTCTGCACCCTGGTCACTGGGCATGGGAGGAGTTTCTTCTGCTGCACATTCACCTTTAATGGGACTGAAGTTTAATACTCTGGATATGTGACAAATAAATCAGTTCTATATTAAACTCTGTCTCCGGTACTTAGCGAATTTATAACACACCTAGTGTACAGTAGAGAGTCAACTCAGGCTTGCTGGACCCTGCCAGTTATTCTGTTCCATCACAGTACTTTTAAATCCTCCCCTGTTGTTCATCTCCTGCTCTCCCTGTGGTGTTGGGATCCAAACAGTCACCACTCTGTGGGTGAAGAGGTTTCCCTTGAATTTTCTGCAGACTGAAGAAGTCGAGCTGCCTGCAGTTCTGTCAGAGATGTTCTTCGCCCCTCAAATCTCTGGGCTGAGGAAGAATGACATTGAGGGTTAACCTCCTTATTCAGGGCTCATTTCCACATTATGGGTCATTTTCAGGGCAGAGTTTGGGGCTCTGGACGATGGTCAGGGTACGAATGTACGATGAGTAGGGAATCAGCAGCGGGGCATGGCAAAGAATAACAGAGTAGCAATGCTTGGAAGCTGATAGACAGAGAAAATCTTCTGTTTGTCTGACTAATGACGCAAACAATACCTGTGGAGAGGTGATCCACTGGTCGAGGAATATGCGTGTGTTGGGAATGGTTTTATCTATTGACAGAAGAATACAGCAAGAAAACAGAGGGAAGTTAGAGGATTGGAAAGCTTTTAGATAACCAACAGGAGACAACTAAAAAAAAACACTGGAGAGACAAGATGAAAAATTAAGGTAAGTGAGCCAATAATATCAAGTATCAAAAGTTGTTCAGATACATAAAGAGTCAAAGAGAGGCAAGAGTTGATATTGTACCGCTGGAAGATGATGTTGGTGAGTTAGTAATAGAGCAAAGAAATAGCGGTCGAATGTAATAAGTATTTTGTGTCAATCTTCACTGTTTAAAACACTAGCAGTATAAGACCATAAGACATAGGAGCAGAATTAGGCCATTCAGCCCATCAAGTCTGCTCTGCCATTCTATCATGGTTGATCCCGGTTCTCACTCAACCCCACGCACCTTCCTCCTTGCATATCCTCTAATGCCCTGATTGATCAGCAAACTATTAGCTTCTGCCTTAAATGTACCCACGGATTTGGCTCCCACCGCCATCTGTTTCAGTGAATTCCAGATGTTCACTGCTGTCTGACTAAACAAAATCCTCCGTAACTACTCTGAAAGGTCGCTCCTCAGTTTGGAGGCTGTGCCCTCTGTTATGGCTACCCCCACCATATGAAAAGTCCTCTCCTCATCCTCATCCACCCGATCCAGACCTTTCCACATTCGGTAGGTTTCAGTGAGATTTACCCCACACCACTCACATTTATTAAACATATGTCAGTGCAGGAGTACAGGCCCAAGGCTGGCAAACGCTCCTCATATCTTAACCCCTTTATTACCGGAATCATCTTCTTGAACACCCTCTGGACTCTCTCCAACAACAACACACGTTTTCTGAGATATGCATCCCAAATACTCTCAGTGCGGCCTAAGTAGTATCTTATAAAGTACCAGCATCATCTCCTTGCTCATAGATTCTACTTCACTTTAAATAAATGCCAGCATTGCATTTGCCTTCTTTACCATAGGCTCAACCTGTAAATTAACCTTCTGGGAGTCTTGCCCGAGGATTCATATTTCCTTCTGTACTTCTGTTGTTTGAACCTTTTCCCCAATCAGATAATAGTTCACTATTGTTCCTTTTGCCAAAATGCATTATCGTACATTTCCCAGTATTGTATTCCATCTGCCACTTTTTTGCCCGTTCTTGAAATTTGTCTGTGTCCTGCTGCAATCGGATTACTTCCTCAGCACTACCAACGCCTCCACCTATCTTTGTATCATCCACAAACCTTGCCACAAAGCCATCAGTTCCATTATCCAACTCATTGACAAACTATTTGAAAAGTAGCAGTCCGAATACTGACCCCTGTAGACCACTAGTCACTGCTAGCCAACAAGAAAAGGCCCCTTTTATTCCCACTCGCTGCCTCTTGGCTGTTAGCCATTCCTCTGTCCATGCTAGTATTTCCTCTGATTTTTATCCTGTTAAGCAGTCTCATGTGTGACACCTTATCAGATGCCTTCTGAAAATCCAAGTAAATGATATCCACTGCCTCTCGTTTGTCCATCCTCCTTATGACTTCCTCGAAGATCTGTAACAGACTTGTCAGGCAAGGTTTCCCTGTACAGAAGCTATGCTGGCTTTGATTTAGTATATCATTAGTCTCCTAGTACCCCAAAACCTCAACTGTTATATTAGACTCAAATGCTTTCCCAGCCACTGAGGTTAGGCTAACTGGACTATAGTTTGTTTTTTTTTTCAGTTGCCTGTTGCTGGATTTTAAAAGAAACCCAATTATCTAACTTCCTACTCACTTTTGCTACATTATATGCACTTTCCTTGGCTTTTATACAGTCCTTAACTTCCTTTGTCAGCCGTGGTAGTCTAGCCCTGCTGTTTGAGAACTACTTCTGCCGGACATATCTATCCTGTACGTTATGAACTATTCTCAGAGACGTCAGCCACCTGGGGAATCACCTCTCTCATGCCTCTGTAATACACTTTATTCCATTGCCATACTCCGCATGTGACCTATGCTTCTCCCTCACAAGTTGCAGTGGGAATTCATTCAAATTAAGATCACTGCCTTCTAATGGTTCCTTTACATTATCCTCCCTAATAAGATCTGGGTTATTAAAAAACACAAAACTAAGATAGCAGTTCCCTGAGTAGGCTCAACCATCAGCTGCTCTAAAAAGCCATTTTGTACACATTCCATCTCTTGCGATCGGACACAAATCTGACTTTCCCCATTCTCCTGCAGATTGAAGTCACCCACTACAATTGTGTCATTAAATTTATTGCATAAATGCCAAACATTCAGCAGTATCTGGGACAGAAGTGAGGATACATGCTTTTACCAAGGAGAGAAGGTGTTTTTGAAGCTGAAAGGCCTGAAGGTAGATAAGATTCCCGGACCAGAAGGTGTACACCCCAGGGTTCAGAAAGAGGTAGCTGAAGAGACTGTGAAGGCATTAGAGTCAAAGAACACTACAACCCAGGCAAACCCCTTTCAGCCAAACTAGTCCGTGCCAAAACATTAATCTGCCGAGTTCCAACAACTTCCACCTGGACCATAGACCTCCATATCCTTCTCATCCAGTGACCTAAGCAAATTTCTCTTAAAGATTACAATCGTCCCTGCCACTTGCTCTGGCAGCTCGGTGCACACTCTCCCCGCCTCTGAATGAAGAAGTTCCCCCTTAGTTTTCTCTTCAAGTGATGAGTAATGATCTATCAGAAATCACTAGATGTTGGAATGGTTTTTGGCGGACTAGAAACTTGCCAATGTCACTCCACTCTTTATGAAGAGAGGGAGGCAGAAGAAAAAAAACAATGGACAACAAAGGTTTTGCTTCCTGAAAACCTTTAGGTGTATCTTATGAATTTTGGGCTACTGATCATGAAAATCACCATGGAATTTCCCTATCACGCACCATTTTTTGAAATCGCTTATGTTTATTATTTCAATTCATAATTCAGGTCAATTAAAATGTGGCCTGCAATGTAAGCTGGAAAGTTTCCTATCTTGTTCAGGCATGCTTGGGCATACTTAGCCGGCGCGGCTGCTGCAAGGCAGGACAGGTTTTAGTAATAATTATTGGGTTCAGGACTGTAAGGATGGAATTTGCTATTACCAGGCAGAGGAAAAAAAATCTATGAAAGATTTTCACCAGAATAACTGATGCCACGGTTAAGGAAAGCATTGTTATTGGTCCACAAATCAAACAGGTCATCAACGACAGGCAATTTGAAGAATTTCTAGTGGGACTGGAGAAAATGACATGGAAGGCATTCAAGGAAGTTGTTGAAATTATTCTCGGCATCAACAGAGCACCAAGCTTCATGCAGCTGGTTGAAACCATGCTTCAAGCATATAAAACCATGAAATGCAACATGTCACTAAAGATTCATTTTCTGCATTCACATTTGGACTTCCTCCCTGCAAATCTTGGTGCTGTTAGTGACGAGCATGGTGAAAGATTTCACCAGGACATTGCGGTCATGGAGAAAAGATACCAGGGCAACTGAATCCAGCAATGCTGCAAATTAGTGTTGGGCACTTAAACGAGAAGCGTCAGACACTGAGTACGAATGAAAATCATTAACAAAATATTTTTTACTTGGTTGCACTATTGCAAAGCAGCAGCACCATTATGCAATTAAAGACAATATGTTCAATAAAAGTTAATTTGTCGTTTTTCCAAATTCCTGCGTGATACAAGTAGTCTTAAATTATATTTGTGTTCATCTTCAAGCAGTTAATCATAAACAAAAAAATTCTGAGGATGCAACGCTTTTGAAAAAGAAAATTGTTGTCCAGTGAGATTATAGGACAGTTAGTCTGATCTCAGTGGTCAGGGATATGTTCGGGTGAGTTTTTTGGGTACTGTAATTGGGGAGGCATGATGAAGTAGGACAAAGTCAGCAGAATTCCTTTGCAGGGAATCGTGTGTGACAAATCACTTGCAATATTTTGAGGAAATAACAGGCAAGATAGATAAAGCAGAGGCAGTGGATGGTGTTTGCATGGATTTTCAGATGAGCTTTAACAAGGTACCCCATCCAAGGCCGATTGAGAAAGTAAGGAGGCAATGGATCCAAGAGGACATTGCTTTGTGGGTCCAGAACTGGCTTGCCACAGAGGACAAAGAGTAGCTGTAGTCGGGTCATATTCTGCATGGAGGTCGGTGACTAGTGGTCTATTACTAGTGGACTAGTGGATGACTCCCATCCACTCCATAAAGTACTGGTTAGGCACAGAAGTACATTCAGCCAGAGACTCATTCCACCGAGATGCAACACTGAGCATCAAAGGAAGTCATTCCTGCCTGTGGCCATCGAACTTTACAACTCCTCCCTCGGAGTGTCAGACACCCTGAGCCAATAGGCTGGTCCTGGACTTATTTCCACTTGGAATAATTTACTTATTATTATTTAATTATGGTTTTATATTGCTATATTTCTACACTATTCTTGGTTGGTGTGAATGTAACAAAACCCAATTTCCCTCGGGATCAATAAAGTATATCTGTCTGTATGTCTGGTGTGCCTCAGGGATCTGGTCTGGGACCTCTACTCCTCGTGATTTTTATAAATGACCTGGATAAGGAAGCGGAGGGATAGGATAGTAAGTTTGCTGATGACACAAAGTTTGGGGGGTTTTGTTGATAGTGTGGAGGGCTGTCAGGGGTTACAGCAGGACATTGATAAGATGCAAAACTGGACTGAGAAGTGGCAAATGGAGTTCAACACTGATAAGTGTGAGGTGATTCATTTTGTTAGGTCAAATACGATGGCAGATTATAGTATTAATGGTAAGACTCTTGGCAGTGTATTGGATCCGCGGGATCTTGGGGTCCGAGTCCATAGGATACTCAAAGCTGTTACGCAGGTTGACTGTGTGGTTAAAAAGGCATAAGGTGCATTGGCTTTCATCAACCGTGCGATTGAGTTTAAGAGCGGAGAGGTAATGTTGCAGCTATATAGGACCCTGGTCAGAGTCCACTTGGAGTACTGTGCTCATTTCTGGTCGCCTCAATACAGGAAAGATGTGGAAACCATTGAAAGGGTGCAGAGGGGATTTACAAGGATGTTGCCTGGATTGGGGAACGTGCCTTATGAGAATAGGTTGAGTGAATTCGGCCTTTTCTCTTTGGAGCGATGGAGGACGAGAGGTGACCTGATAGAGGTGTATAAGGTGATGAGAGGAATTGATCGTGTGGGTAGTCAGAGGCTTTTTCCCAGGGCTGAAATGGCTAACATCAGAGGGAAAGTGTTTATTACACAGAGAGTGGTGAGTGTGTGGAATAGGCTGCCGGGGGCGGTGTTGGCGATGGAACCAATAGGGTGTTTTAAGAGACTCCTGGACAGGTACATGGAGCTTAGAAAACTAGAGGGCTATGGGTAACCCTAGGTAATTTCTAAGTTAAGGACATGTTCGGCACAGCATTGTGGGCTGAAGTGCCGGAATTGTGCTGTCCGGTTTCTATGAAGATGCATTTTGTGTTAATAACTGATTTGGAAATGTTGTATTTGGTCGCTTAGCCAAATAGTGGACACAGTTTGGGAACAACTGGGTTCCAAGTAATGGTCCCTACAACACCCACTGGGACATCTTACAGGCCCAGGAAGGGTCTTTAAACAGACCGACTACCGGAACAGACGAAGGCCACTCAGCCCCTCCAAACCGTCCTGTCATTCAATAAGTCCTTGGACTGGTCCATTCGCCCCCCCCCCCCCCCACTTTGCTCGGACCATTGGCCCCACTTGTAGGTCAATAGACTGCCGGTTTGACCCCCAATGTGGTGAATCCCTCTGCTCGCCACCACTCCATCTTTCCAATAAAATGCACCCCCTTTCCTTCCCCTGCTGGGTTCATTCCCTCCGTCCCCGGGGAGTCGGCAACAAGCCGATTCGCCAAGTGTTCTCCTCCTACCTCTCGGCGATACATCAGACTCCGGCCGCAGGGGACGCTTCAGAAGCGGGAAGAAATGGAAAGAAATCAAAAAGCGGGACATTTACTTTGAGGTTTATCCCGCCGAGGAAGCGGGGGAGACGATCTCTGGGCTGTTTCGCCTGCACTATTGGGTGTAACGAGTAATTGACATCGCTTCGCACCAATGGAAATAACGCAGCGCCTGAATCCTCTGTTTCTCTCGGGGCCATAATTATAACTGTTGCTCTACAGATCCCACTGAATAAAGTTGAAATTTCAAAGTTTAAGTCGGAAAAGGGAGAGATTAATGGCGGACAGAAATCGACTGTGTCTTACATGTCCGTGAGCGGGAGGCGGAGTCCTGTGTTAAATGTTTAAACATCACGGTGACTGAAGGCAGCTGCAGGTTCATGAGGGACTGTTACTGTCAGATTCTGCAGTTCTTGCGGCTGCTCATCGCACCCAGGACTGAACACTGGTCACTGAGCTTTGGAGGAGTCTGTTCTGCTGATGTTAGCCTTAAACTAGACTGGTGTTTAATATTGTGGAGCTGTGAAAGATAAATCAGTTCTGTATGAAATCCCGTGTCTCAAGTACTTACTGTCTCTACCACACTCACGATGCAAACTAGGGAGGCCACTCGGCCCATTTGGCCCCTGCCCATATTTCTGTTCCATATCAGTATATCAAAATCTACCCATGCCGTTCCCCTCTCACTCTCCCTGAGATGACAGGTTGCCAACCGTGTAACCTACTCTAGAAACTGCTTAGAATTACCCTACTGCATAGCCACCTATTTTCCTAAGCTCCATGTACCTATCTAAGAGTCTCTTAAAAGACTCTATTGTATCCGCTTCTACCACAATCGCTGGCAATGCGTTCCACACAAATACCACTCTTTGCTTTAAAAACTTAGCTCTGACATCTCCTCTGTACCTACTTCCAAGCAGTTTAAACCTATTCCCCCTCGTGTTAGACATTTCAGCGCTGGGGAAAAGCCTCTGGCTATCCACACGACCAATGCCTCTAATCATCTTATACACCTGCATGAATTCCCTGCATGATTTTCTCCAGGCTGAATAAGACGATGAGCTCACTGTGGTTTTGACGTTCTTCAGGGCTCTGGACGAAGTTGGTTAAACTCCTTCTTCCCTGCTCTTTTCAACGTTTTGGATCATTTTCACCAATTTTAAAGGACTGTGCCTCAGACAGCTGGGTTGTTGCAATTGTTACGGACCAGCAACAACAGATCACTAATGGAGTCTGGTTTCGATGTTAAAACCACTATCTTCATTAGTATCTGCTCCAGATATAAAAGATTAAACGAAATAAACAGAAGTTAACAGTGTTATGCGTATATATAGCTCCCAAACTATCAAGCTCGGGAAACAATGCTTAAAGCCTTAAGATGGTAAAATAGAAAAGTCCAGTAATCCAGGGAAAAAGTGAGTGAGAGGAGAGATTCGTAAATCCACACGAACATGTAGAGAGAAGGCAATTACGAAGAATTCCACACACATTCCACGCTGGGTAAACGAAATAACAGTCGCCGAAGATCTTATCCGTTGATTAGTTCCGAAATCCTCTTAGAAATATCACCAGGTGACAGTGACAGGAATATCGTCTTCAAGTGGTTACCACAGAACACCCCGATTCCAGGTAAGGGCCAACAAAAGTGATACCACAGGATACTCCAGCAAATCCACACATATGGATGATACGAAGTGACAGTCACACATCCGTTGTGCACTGCGTGCCGATGATCAGATCAACCCAACCTTTTGGGCATGGAAGAGCTGCAGCCTATAGCAGTCACACGCTGAAGTTCCAACAGCTTGTCTCCCTCTCCCTCTCCCGCTCCCTCAGGCTGCCGCAGCTTGTGTCTGACGTCACAGCCCCGCCTCACTCAGGCACTTAAAGCGACACTCACAGTGAACGAACCTGCGGTCTCGTAACACAATGCACCTCTAAAGTCTGACAGCAGACTAGCGAGTGAATCTTCGATGGAACAGAGTCAGAAACCAAAGTGTTGCCAGCCTGAGTCAGGGTTTTGGGGTTCCAGAGAGAGATGGGGTCTAGAGTTTACCAGGAGGAGGAGGAATCAGACCAGCAGGATATGGCTACAAAAGAAAGATCAGAAACTTCTGGAAACTGGTTGACCGGAAAAAAAGGGGGTTAATTTCTGCAAAATACTAGTGGAAATCAACAGATGAGACAGAAAATATGAAGAGGAATAAATAGACAAGGTTTAGGCCGAGCCCCTTCAGCATGTCTCGACTGTGTACTCCTCTGCTTAGTTGCTGCCTGAACTGCAGAGTTCCTCCAGCATTTTGTGTGTGTGAGTCTCTGTATTTCCAACAACTGCAGAATCTCCTGTGTTTTATATCTGCATTTTACTTTGGCATTAGATACATGTTGATATTGAATATAGTGTTTATGGGAGCCGCTTTCTGCGTTAAAACAGCTGCTGATTTTTCTATGCACAGGAAAAAAATAGAGGTCTGGACAATGAACCGGTGCTTGCAGAAATGTTTAATGGCACCGTAATTACCCATAATGCGGTGCGTTAAAAATTTCGCCGGCCCTAAAGCACCGATGAAATGCGCAGGCGTCAGGCTGATGACGTCCCCGAGTATCACGCATGCGCGCTGTACCCTGAAGGCCTTGAAAATGTCGGGTGCAGGTAAGAGCAATTCTCTCCATTTTTATATTAAACTCCGACTTCAGAACGATTCCTGTGAAATCCGAACACCGTGGCCAACAATCCCGGGACAGTCCTGCTCTCTTCCCTCTCTCTCAGCCCCACGATTCGTACACGGGCGCCGGGAAGCTTCCGGCTGCTGAGGGAATGGGAACCGATGGATCTCTCAGACAGAGCTGAGCTCCAGCTGTCTAAATGCAAGGATTAGGAACTGGGAGGAAGGGAACAAAATCTTTTGCATCAGCCGTAGAGAAAATTACCTTAGTTCTGCCTCCAATTACAAAGAAGAGGAAATCAGCAGTTGCTGGAAATCTAAGCAACACACACAAAATGCCGGCGCAACTCAGCATTAGTAGTCTTTTCCATAGATGCTGCCCGGCCTGCTGAGTTCCTCCAGCATTTTGTGTGTGTGTTGCTTGTTCTACCTGCTCTTGTTCTGGACCCTTTCTACAGGTGAGAACATGTTTTGACCCATTCTCTCTGGGTACATGATAATATCAAAAACCTTTGCTCTTGGCAACAAGTAACTTTCACATCACAAATGTGCCAGACTCCAATGAGACAGACTGCTGCCCTTCCCTTGCCATCACCGAGTTCATCACTGTCAGTCATCTGGAGAGGGTTCAGGGGAAATATTTATGTACAACACAGAAACTGCTGTTACGTGTCTGTATTGTGGTGATGCAAAAGTTGCTTGAGAATTTGCAAATGGGAAGAAGTGGAGTGAAATTTGGAAATCTGACTTTTTAAAGCGTCATTTAGCAAGCAAGTCACATATGGACAGTGTGCAAAAGCTCTGGCGAGAAAATCCTTCATAACCCACTATAGGCCTGCTACGTAGGTTGTGTGTCAGTGCAGATGAATTCGATAGAACCCAGAGGAGATCAAAGTTTTTATTGACAGTGATTTGCTAGCTGTGAAAATGAATACCTCGCTACATAAAATTCACTGTGCACATGTTGTCACTGGGTAAAAAAAATACACAGTACATGGTTTATGTGCACACTTGTCATTACAAATTAGAGGGGACATTGGTGGGAAGGTGGGGAGACCTCCAGTGTCCCTGATGCCCTCAACTACAAGATGTGCATCCAGCTGCAGCTTGTAACCCTGCACTTGAAGGAGTTGGAACTGGAAATGGATGAATTCCGGATCATCCGGGAGTTGGAGGGGGTGATAGACATGAAGAGAAGTGAGTTACACCCAAGGTGCAGGATGCAGGAAACTGGGTGAGAGTCAGGAAGGGGAATGAGGTTACATTCCCATCGCAGAGCACTCTTGTGGCCATCCCCGGCAGCTACAGGTGGAACACTTTAGAAAGTATTGGGGGGGATTACCTGGCAGAGGAAAGTCAAAGGAGTGATAGGGGATTCATTAGTTAGGGGAACAGAACAGGAAGGGGACTAATATCCTAGTGGTAAGGCTGCGAGAGCAAGTGTGGTGGAGGGGGGTGCTGATGTGGTTAAAATGATTTGTAGGGGGAATGGGAGCCAGAAAGACAGGACAGATAGTGGAGAGGGTGATTTGAATTGAATTGACTTTCTTACATAAATATGCTTGAGGAGTAGAAGTCTTTACGTTACATCTCCATGTAAATGTGCAATGTGTAATTTATAGTAATTTATAATAAATAGTTTGTGCATAGAACAGTCAGTATAACATAAATATGCAATTGTATTAGCATGAATTAATCAGTCTGATGGCCTGGTAAAAGATGATGTCCTGGAGCCTGTTGGTCCTTTTGCTGTAGTACCGTTTCCTGGATGGTAGCAGCAGGAACAGTTTGTGGTTGTGGTGAATTGTGTCCCCAAAAGATATTTTGCTGTCCGCACCACTCTCTGCAGGTTCCTGAGATTAAGGGAAGTACCAGGCAGTGATGCAGCCAGTCAGGATGCTCTCAATTGTGTCCCTGTAGAAAGTTCTCAGGATTTCGGGCCCCATTCCCAACTTCTTCAACTATTTGAGGTGAAAGAGGTGCTGCTGTGCTCTTTTCACAACACAGCCGGTATGTACAGACCATGTGAGATGCTTGGTGATGTTTATGCCGAGGATCTTAAAGCTGTTCACCCTCTCAGCCCCAGATCCTTTGATGTCAACAGGGGTTAACCTGTCTCCATTCCTCCTGCATTCCACAATCAGCTCCTTTGTTTTTGTGACAATGAGGGAGAGTTTGTTTTCTTGACACCAGTCAGATGTTGTTCAGACCTCAGACAGAGTCAGCAATCAAATGGTTGAGCATGGTGTGATGAATGTGCTGAGCTGTGTATATCACAATGCAAGAAGCATCGTAGGAAAGCCTGATGAGCTCAGGACAGGGAATTATGATATTGTAGCCATTATTGGGACTTGTTTACACTCAACAGTCTGAGGGATTTAGAGGAACAAAGTTGTAGGTAGATTGTGGGCCATGTCAATAAACAAAGGTTGATTCAGTAAGTGATTTTAACTTTACATATATTGACTGGAACTCCCATAATGTAAAAGAACTAGATGGGGTAAAGTTTGTCAAATGTGCCCTTAATCAGTACGTAGATTTCCCAACGTAGAAGTGAGCAATAAGCTGTTAGGAAATGATCAGGGCTGGTGACAGAAATTAGTGATCATAATGCCATGAGATTCAAAGTAAATATGGAAAAAGAGAGGTCTGGACCACGGGTTCAGATTCTAAATTGGAGAAAGGTCAATTTTGATGGTATCAGAAAGGATCTGACAAGTGTGGTTTGGGACAGGTTGTTTCCTGGCAAAGGAGTACATGTAAGTGGGAGGCCTTCAGATGTGAATTTTTGAGGATGCAGAGTTTGTATTTGCCTGCCAAAATGAAAGTTGGAAGGTAACTGGTCCAGGGAACCTTGCTTTTGAAGAGAAATTGAAGCCTCGTATATTTTGTTCCTCTAAATGCCTCAGACTGTTGGGTGCTACCGAGACCCATTAATGACTACAAATCATGATTCCACACACTGAGCTCAGCTGACTTTTTTTGTTGTCTTCTTTTGGTTTCTCAAAGCTTCCGAATAGTTTTTGTTCTTTTGTTTGCCCTCTCTTTGACATTTATGTTGGCTTTGGCTTCTCATTTTAGCCACAGTTGTGTCCTCCTGTCTTTCTAATGCTTCCACTTCTGTGAAATCACTCAGGTCCCGAATTGCTCCAGAAACTCCAGCCACGGCTGCTCAATTGTCACTCCTACCCTTTCCCTTCCAAACAAGTTTGGCCAGCTTCTCTGCCATAGAAACACGGAGAAGTTCAGTAAAGAAACAGGCTCTTTGGCCCATCTAGTCAATGCCAAAAAAGCATTTAAACTTGCAGTGTGATCTGTACCAGCTGGCAAAATCGTTTGAGAAATGGAAAATGGAATTTAATGCAGACAAGTGTGAGTTGTTGCACTTTGGTATGAACTTTATTCCTTGAAATGTAGAAGATTGAGGGGAGATTTGATTGTGATAGAGGGGCATAGATAGTGTAAATGCAAGTTGGCTTTCTCCACTGAGATTGGGTGGAACTACAACCAGAGGCCATGGGTTAAGGGTGAAAGGTGAAACGTTAAGGGAAACATGAGGGGAAACTTCTTCACACAGACAGTCATCCGGGTGTGGAATGAGCAGCCAGCACAAGCGGTGCATGCGAGCTCGATTTCAACATTTTGTGTAGGTACCTGGATGGTAGGGGTATGGGAGTGGGCAGATTAAATAGTTCAGCACAGACTAGATGGCCCAAAGTGCCTGTTTCTGTGTTGTAATTTTCTATGACTGTGACAATAATACAAAAATTCACTCTAAGTCCTTTTAACAGCTGTGCGGACCAACCATTCATCTCAGCAGGAATTTTTTATATGGCGTTAAAACTGTGGCACTTTAAGTTAATAATACATAAAAGAAAATCCCAGATGCACATCAAGAAAGACTATTTGTGTGAGACTGTATCAGTTACTGTGGGGCCAGGCACCCATGCTGCTCAGCAGGAACAGGGAATAATACCAATGGAGAGAGTCAAACTAAGGCTCAAATTGGAGATGGCAGAAATGCTCCATTCTGATAGAGACAGGAAGAGCATCAGGGAATTGATGGTCATTCCAGATACCAGCACTCTGCCCAGTCAGGAGATGATTTCTCTTCCAACTTGTGTTGAACCTCACTGTATCAGTGTGATACCAGATCAAACCTTGGCAACTCATGTAATCTCATCTGAAATGTTGTCCTAAACCCATTGATGGATTTTGTAAATCTTTTTACAGGTTAAAAATGAGAAGGAATTTGTCTCCAGGAAGCACAAACACGGCACACCAGTTTTGTTGTCTCTGTCTAGATATTTAAGAAGTGGAACAAGGGATCCTATCGACCATCCTTCCTGCTCAGACTGTGGGGAGGGATTCACTCGGTCTTTTGACCAACTGGCAACCCATCATTTTACACAGGAGAAAGGCCTTTCACCTGCTCAGACAGTGGGAAATAATTCACTCGGTCATCTCAACTGAAGGTACATCAGCAAGTTCACACTGGGCAAGGCCATTCACCTGTTCTGTGTGTGAGAAAGGATTCAGTTGGTCTTCCCACCTGTGGACACACCAGTCAGTTCACACCACACCGGGCAGAGGCTGGTCATCTGTTGAATTTCTGGGAAAGGATTCACTCAGTCATCTGACCTAATGCATCACCAGCGAGTTCGCACAAAGGAGCAGCCGTTCATCTGCTTGGTCTGTGGGAAGAGATTCACTCAGTTATCCAGCCTACAGAGACATAAGCGAGTTCACACTGGGGAGAAGCCGTTCACCTGCTCAGAATGCGGGAAGGGATTTACTCAGTCATCCCAACTACAGAGTCATCAGCGAGTTCACACTGGGGAGAAGCCATTCACCTGCTCAGTCTGTGGAAAGGGATTCACTGATCCATCCAACCTGCAGAGTCATCAGCGAGTTCACACTGGGGAGAAGCTGTTCACCTGTTCAGAATGTGGGAAGAGATTTACTCAGTCATCTCAACTACAGAGTCATCAGCGAGTTCACACTGGGGAGAGGCCGTTCACCTGCTCAGTCTGTGGGAAGAGATTCACTCATTCATCCACCCTACAGAGACACCAGCGAGTTCACACTGGGGAGAAGCCGTTCATCTGCTCACAATGTGGGAAGGAATTTACTCAGTCATCCCAACTACACAGTCATCAGCGAGTTCACACTGGGGAGAAGCCATTCACATGCTCAGTCTGTGGGAAGGGATTCACTGATCCATCCAACCTACAGGGTCATCAGCGAGTTCACACTGGGGAGAAGCCGTTCACTTGTTCAGAATGTGGGAAGAGATTTACTCAGTCATCCCAATTACAGAGTCATCAGCGAGTTCACACTGGGGAGAGGCCATTCACCTGCTCAGTCTGTGGGAAGAGATTCTCTCATTCATCCACCCTACAGAGACACCAGCGAGTTCACACTGGGCAGAAGCCGTTCACCTGCTCAGTCTGTGGGAAGAGATTCTCTGAGTTATCCCAAGTACAGAGTCATCTGCGAGTTCACACTGGGGAGAGGCCATTCACCTGCTCAGACTGTGGGAGCAGATTCACTCAGTTATCCAGCCTACAGAGACATCAGCGAGTTCACACTGGGGAGAAGCCGTTCATCTGCTCAGAATGTGGGAAGGGATTCACTCAGTCATCCCAACTACAAAGTCATCAGCGAGTTCACACTGGGGAGAAGCCATTCACCTGCTCAGTCTGTGGGAAGGGATTCACTGATCCATCCAACCTACAGAGTCATCAGCGAGTTCACACTGGGGAGAAGCCGTTCACCTGTTCAGAATGTGGGAAGAGATTTACTCAGTCATCCCAACTACAGAGACATCAGCGAGTTCACACTGGGGAGAGGCCGTTCACCTGCTCAGTCTGTGGGAAGAGATTCACTCTGTCATGCAACCTACAGAGACATCAGCGAGTTCACACTGGGGAGAAGCTATTCACCTGCTCAGTCTGTGGGAAGGGATTCACTCACTCATCCAACCTACAGAGTCATCAGCGAGTTCACACTGGGGAGAAGCCGTTCACCTGTTCAGAATGTGGGAAGAGATTTACTCAGTCATCCCAACTACAGAGTCATCAGCGAGTTCACACTGGGGAGAAGCCGTTCACCTGCTCAGTCTGTGAGAAAAGATTCACTCATTCATCCACCCTACAGAGACACCAGCGAATTCACACTGGGGAGTAGCCGTTCATCTGCTCAGAATGTGGGAAGGGATTCACTCAGTCATCTCAACTACAGAGTGATCAGCGAGTTCACACTGGGGAGAAGCCATTCATCTGCTCAGAATGTGGGAAGGGATTCACTCAGTCATCCCAACTCCTGAGTCATCAGCGAGTTCACACTGGGGAGAAGCCATTCACCTGCTCAGTCTGTGGGAAGGGATTCACTGATCCATCCAACCTACAGAGTCATCAGCGAGTTCACACGAGGGAGAAGCCGTTCACCTGTTCAGAATGTAGGAAGAGATTTACTCAGTCATCCCAACTACAGAGTCATCAGCGAGTTCGCACTGGGGAGAGGCCGTCCACCTGCTCAGAATGTGGGGAGAGATTCACTCGGTCATCTGACCTACGGAGTCATCAACAAATTCACACTGGGAAGAAGCTGTTCACTTGCTCAGAATGTGGGAAGAGATTCACTCAATCTTCCACCATACTGAGACATCAGCGCGTTCACACCGCTGAGAAGCCGTTCCTCTGCTCAGAATGTGGGAAGAGATACCTTCGCTCTTCCACACTACAGAGACATCAGCGAGTTCACACTGGGAAGAAGCCGTTCACCTGCTGAGAATGTGGGTAAGGATTCACTCTCTCATCTCAACTACTGGCATACCAGTCATTTCACAATGGGGAGTGGCCGTTGTTATGAATCCCTAGGTTTTGTTTGCTGTGGACTGTTAATTCGAGGGAGAAGGAGAGAGAGAGATTAAGAAGGTGAATCAGTCTAACTTGCAGCTTGTTTACATTGCTCGCAGTTTGTTTAGTTTTAACCGAGGACACAGACACTCAGAGTCAGACGTAGACGAAGGAGGAAAAATGGAAGGATCGAAACCAGGGAACTAGTGGCCAAGGGTCACTGTTTGGAATTCTCCTATGCCCAGAAGGGTGGGTTAATTATCAATTCAGCATACATCAAATGTGTGGTTGTTACCTTGTTTGAGCTATAGGTGTGGATCTGATTTGGGGTATCCTGTGAAGACCACTGATGTGTTAACCCTTGCCTGGGTGTGGTGTGGTAATTCATTTGAAGACGATACCCCTTGTGACAAGTCACTTTGGGTGATAATTAGTATGTGAATTTGGAAAGATGACAGATAAAATCTACAGTGACTGTTCTCTTGTTTTACGACCATGGAACCTGTGGAATTCGACATAATTGCCTTCTCTTGACATTTACCCTGGATTACAAATATCTCTCTCATCACCTATTCTGTGATTGAACTGAACTTTCACACTTTACCATCTCAAGACTCCAAGCCTTGTTTCCCCCGAGCTCAATAGTTTGGGAGTTTTATTTATACACATATATACACATAACACTGTTAACTTCTGTTTATCTTGTTTAAGTTACTATTGTTACGAAGGATGAACAGCTCTGATGGGCAGAAGGGTGCAGGGTTGCCCATGTCCCCCTCCCTTGGGAGAATTACAAATCGTTACTCTTGCCAGGCTGCTAATGAGAGAGAAAGAGATGGAACTAAAACATACTTGGACTGGAATATTTGCTTCAGATAAGGGAGAGATAACCCAGGGAGGAAGAGACTTGTTGTTCCACCATATTATGACTCCTGTAAAACTTATGGCTCTGGAGAGGGCTGTTTACTTGGTACTATTCTGTTCATTAAAATTCCTCAGTGGACAGCCGGAGTGGGCTGGTTTGATGGGCTAAGCCATTCAAAACTGATTGACACCTGAGACCCAGTGAGTAGGGATAAATGAGAGGTCTGGGGAGACACCCCTCAGACGCACCAAGAGACACACTAGTGAGCACTGCTTAAGTGTTGGAACCCACAAGAAAGTGTGGGGCATTGGAGACCGAATGAAGGATCGGTCAATTTTAACTCATAGTGTTTATAGCTAGACTGTTCTTCTATGGTGGATTCGTCACCCAGGTGGGGCCTTGTGTGTGTGTCCACCCTTGCCTGGGTGACGAATCCACCATAGAAGAACAGTCTAGCTAAAGGACAGAGGGGTCATACCTGAATGGCCACAACAACACATCGACTGATCAAGATTGTAAAGGAAGGTTTGACTGGCTGTCACTGTTTGCTCACTCTCTCTCTCTCCAACAATTACAACACATCGACCAACAACTACCTCAGTACGTATGAACTGAACTGAACTTTATATTCACATATGACAATTTATTATCCCCGGACATCGATAGAGCTTGTTTATTATTGATTATTATTATACCCACACTTTTAGGTTTAGTATTGCTAACGTGTATTATCTGTATATTTGCATTGTTGATATTGATTTGTATATTTTACTAATAAACGCTGTTTTGATAATAGTACCAGACTCCTATGGATACTTCTATCTTTGCTGGTAAGACACCCAGTTACGGGTACGTAACAAATTGGGGCCTCGTCTCGAGATTTGATACCAAATTGGGGGGCCAGTGAACCGGGCTATAAGTCCATTATTTGTTCTGGTTGCGTGGGTAACCAGATGGGAAACCAGCAAAGCTGGATATAGATGTATTTATAGAAAACTCGACTTTGAAGGCGCTAGAGAGTGCCAAAAAGACGGACTTGGTGAATATTGTGAAATGTTTAAATCTCCCAGAGGTGAAGTCGTCAATGAAAAAGTGGGAGATACAGAGGGCCATAGCCCAGTATTACATATCCGAGGGTGTGTTCACGCCGGGGGTATTGGAACTTATCCCTGAAAAGAAACCAGTTGTTGGGGTGGTTCAGTTAGAGTTGGAAAAATTAAGGTTGGATGCGGAACAGAAGAAAAGGGAGAATGAGATCCTGCTAAAGGAGTTAGAGGCGCAAAGGGAGCGGGAAAGAGCTGCCTGGGAGGCACAAAGGGAGAAGGAAAGGCTGAAAGGGAGATGGAGGGAAGGGAAAAGGAGAGAGATAGGCAGCATGCGCTGGACATGGAGAGGTTAAAGGAACAGGGAAAAGACCGAAGGGAAGGCTCAAGAGAGGAGATTAATTTTAGGGAGTTTAGGTTAGTACCTCCGTTCAAGGAGACAGATGTTGATAGTTACTTCTTGCATTTTGAAAAGGTGGCAGTGAATCCGAAGTGGGTGGCGTTGTTACAAAGTGCATTAAAAAGTAAGGTTCAACGGGCATATGCGGCGTTGTTCATGGACGTGTCTGAGGATTATGAGGAAGTAAAGGAGGCTATCCTTCGGGCCTGTAGACAAAAGTTCAGAGAATTAAAGAAACTGTGGAATCAGACGTATGCAGAGTTTGCCTATGAAAAGGGTGTGCTCTTGGATCGCTGGTGTGCTGCAGAAAAGGTGGCGGAGGATTTCCATCGTTTCAGAGAGTTAATTCTGATTGAGGAATTTAAAGGTTGTGTTTCGGATAATATCAGGATGTATCTGAACGAGCAGCCGAATAAGTCTATATCAGAATTTGCCAGGTTCGCAGATGAATATGCCCTAACCCACAAGACAAAGTTTTCCTCAAATAAGAGTTACCAGAAAGACAGTAGGGACGGTAAAGAAAGTCCACCGACTAAGGTAGAGAATAAGCCGGGAGCTAGTGGTAAAGGTAAGAAGGAGGACAAGCAGGCTGGCAGGAAGTTTCCTGGCTTGACCTGTTATAATTGTGGAAAGGTTGGTTATATTGCATCTAAGTGCTTTGCTCCGAATAAGGAGACAGGAAAAGGGAAAACTGCAGTCCCTACAGGGTGTATTGAGTCGATCAGCAAATCGACGAGGAAGGCAAAGGTAGATAGAGTACGAGACGGGCGTGAGAAATCTATTTCAGAAAGGACGGTGTCTGTGAAAGAAGGAGAGACCCCAGTTCCAGTGAGAATCTGGAGAGATACTGGGGCTGATCAGTCATTGATCCTAAGTAAGGTGCTAGATTTTGGTCCTGAGACTGGAGAGGTAGTTTTAAGAGGTATAGGAAAAGGGACAGAAGCTGTGCCTTTGCATGGGATCATTTTAAAATGTGACCTGGTATCTGGACAGTCGAAGTAGGGGTGCGGTCAGAATTACCGGGAGACGGCGTGGACGTCCTTCTTGGTAATGATTTAGCAGCTGGTGAGGTGTGTTCAGCAGTGAAATTAACGAGCAAGCCTGTGAGGGCTGAGGACACGCCCCTGGATTCTAAGATCTATCCCGCATGCGCGATCACTCGCAGCATGTCAAGATAGGCGGCTGAGAAAGAGGACAGTTTAAATGAGTCCTGTGTTGATTTGGCTGAGACGTTTTTACCGACCCTGTACCAAGAGGGGTTAGGGGATGGTAAAGCGGTGAATAGGGAGGGGAAGGATAATAAAGGAGAGGAGGTGGACCTACCCTTAGCAAGAAAATAATTTATAAAGGAGCAAGGACGTGACGAGGAGCTTGTGGCATTGAGAGAGTCCGTTCTTTCTGAGACAGAACTGGATAAAGAACCAGAGGGTTACTACCTGAAGGACGGAGTGTTGATGAGGAAGTGGAGGCCGACCACGGTGCCAGTCGATGATGACTGGGCGGTAGAACATCAGGTGGTAGTACCGAAGGTGTATCGGGATGAAATGTTGAACTTAGCTCACAAGGGACCTCTAGGTGGACATTTGGGAGTAAGGAAGACAGTGGATAGGGTTATGAAAGATTTCTATTGGCCAAAAATGAGGAAGGATATAGCTGACTATTGTAAAAGGTGCCATGCGTGTCAGGTGGTAGGAAAGCCGAACCAGGTTATCCCCAAGGCACCTCTCAGACCGATACCCGCTTTTGAGGAGCCTTTCTCCCGAATCGTTGTGGATTTTGTGGGACCTTTGCCTAGAACAGCGAGTGGGCGGCAGTACGTCATGACCATGATGTGTGCCGCTACACGATTTCCAGAGGCTGTGCCTCCGGGGTATGTTAGGACCCCTGCGGTGGTGAAGGCCCTCATTAAATTCTTTACCACAGTGGGGCTACCTAAGGAAATACAATCGGATCAGGGGAGTACATTTACATCCAGAGCATTTCAGCAAATGATGACACAGATGGGAGTTAAACAAATTTTAGCTTCTGCATACCATCCGGAATCTCAAGGAGCGTTGGAAAGATTCCACGCTACATTAAAGACTATGATTAAAACTTACTGTCAGGAAGACGTTCGAGACTGGGATGATGCATTACCACTTCTGTTATTTGCAGTGAGGACACGGTTCAGGAATCTCTGGGGTTCAGTCCGTTTGAGCTCGTTTTTGGTCACAGACCCAGAGGACCTTTAACCCTACTTAAAAGAAGTGGTCTAGCCCGAACGTTCAAGTCAGTGTGATTGACTATGTTTTAAAATTCTGGGAAAGACTCCATAAAGTATGCACCTTGGCAAAGGAAAATTTAAAAGACTCCCAGATGAGAATGAAACAATGGTATGACAAATGTACCCGAGAGCAAGAATTTCACGTGGGCGATAAGGTCTTGGTCCTAATCCCTGTAGTTACCAACCCCCTACAGGCGAGGTTTCAAGGACCATACAAAGTAGTTAAGAAAATAGACTCGCTGAACTATGTGATTGAAACCTCTGATAGACGCAAGCCGAACCAGTTGGTTCATGTAAACATGCTGAAAGGTTTTCATGAAACGACCCCCGTGGAGGTCGGTGCAGTCACGAAAACTGATGAGGTAGAGAAGAGTGTTGAGTAGGACCCAGAGCGTTTTGAAAAGGTAAGTATAATACCCACCAGACTAGAGAACTGTTATTATAGCCAACCTTGCTGATAAAGTCAATCACTTAGAGCCTGAACAAAGAGAGCAGTTAACACAGCTCATTAAACAACATACAGATTTATGTCCAGATGTTCCAAGGAGGTGTAAAGGAACAGAGCATGATGTCATTGTTACCTCGAACCAGCCTATTAAACAATCCCCTTCCCGGATGAATTTGGAAAAGAGCAAGCCAGTAGAAAAAGAAATTGAGCATATGCTAGCTGCTGGTATAATTCGTGAATCCTTTTCTGTGTGGGCCTCTCCCTGCGTGGTAGTACCGAAACCGGACAGTGCCACAAGATTCTGTACCGATTACAGAAAGGTGAATGCTGTCACGCAGACAGATGCTTGCCCTATCCCTAGGGTGGACGATTGCATTGATAAAATGGGGAAAGCGAGGTACATCACTAAGATTGACTTGTTAAAGGGATACTGGTGCGTTCCTTTAACGGACAGGGCTCGAGAAATTCCAGACTTTGTCACCCCATCCAAGCTTTACGAGTACAACGTCTTGCCGTTCGGAATGAAAAATGCACCAGGGACATTCCAGAGGATGATTGACATGGTGATAAAAGGGTTAACAAATATCAAGGCCGATATTGACGAATTGGTAGTTTGGAATGACACCTGGGATGAGCACATTGAGGCTGTAGAAAACCTGTTCAAAAGAATGTCTGCAGCCCAACTTACAGTGAACCTTGCAAAGAGTGAATTTGGTCATGCCACAATCACCTACTTGGGGTATGTGGTAGGGCAGAGGCAGTTGGCTCCTGTGCAGACAAAAGTACAGGCTATTTCTGAGGTTCCTCTACCAACAAATAAGAGAGCCTTGAGAAGATTTTTGGGCATGGTGGGGTACTATCGAAAATTTTGTAAGAACTTTGCTGATATCGCCCTCCCGCTTACAAAACTCCTACAGAAGGAAGAAAAATTTGAGTGGAACAATTCTTGTCAGGATGCTTTTGACAAGTTAAAAACCATACTGTGCCATCACCCTGTGTTAAAGGCACCTGACTTGTTAGAACCTTTCTCCCTGGCGACTGATGCAAGTGATGAGGCTGCAGGGGCAGTCCTATTGCAGAAAGCAGGGGATGGGGTGGAACACCCGGTAGCGTATTTCTCTCGGAAGTTCAATGTGCACCAGAGGAATTACTCTACCGTAGAAAAAGAATTGTTGGCACTTGTTTTGGCAATACAACATTTTGAAGTGTACACTTGTTCAGCACAAAGTCCTTTAATTGTTTATACAGATCACAACCCTTTGGTATTCCTGGCTAACATGAAAAATAAAAACAGGAGATTATTAAATTGGAATCTGATGCTACAAGAGTTTGATATTCAGATACAACATATTAAAGGAAGTGACAATGTAATCGCTGACTGTTTATCTAGATGCTAAGTGAAGGTATATCTGTATTGCTTTATAGTTAAGAACACTTCTGTTTTTTTTTGCTAAACTCTGTAATCCTGTAAAACGCTGTACTAGTTAATGTTCCCCTTTGGTGAAAATTCCTAGAAGGATGGGGGTGTTACGAAGGATGAACAGCTTTGATGGGCAGAAGGGTGCAGGGTTGTCCATGTCCCCCTCCCCTGGGAGAATTACAAACCGTTACATTTGCCAGGCTGCAAATGAAAGAGAAAGAGATGGAACAAAAACATACTTGGTCTGGAACATTTGCTTCAGATAAGGGAGAGATAACACCGGGTGGAGAGAGACTTGTTGACCCACCATATTATGACTCCTGTAAGACTTATGGCTCCGGAGAGGGCTGTTTACTTGGTACTATTCTGATCATTAAAATTCCTCAGTGGACAGCCGGAGTGGGCTGGTTTGATGGGCTAAGCCATTCAAAACTGATTGACACCTGAGACCCAGTGAGTAGGGATAAAAGTGAGGTCTGGGGAGACACCCCTCAGACGCACCAAGAGACACACTAGTGAGCACTGCTTAAGTGTTGGAACCCACGAGAAAGTGTGGGGCATCGGAGACCGAACGAAGGATCGGTCAATTTTAACTCATAGTGTTTATAGCGAGGCCGGTGGGGGCTTGTGTGTGTGTCCACACTTGCCTGCGTGACGAGTCCACCATAGAAGAACGGTCTAGCTAAAGGACAGAGGGGTCATACCTGAATGGCCAGAACAACACATCGACGGATCAAGAACGTAAAGGAAGGTTTGACTGGCTGTCACTGTTTGCTCGCTCTCTCTCTTTCCCTCTCTCTCTCCAACCATTACAACACATCGACCAACAACTACCTCAGCCTGTATGAACAGAACTGAACTTTATATTCACATATGACAATTCATTATCCCCTAGACATCGATAGAGCTTGTTTATTATTGATTATTATTATACCCACACTTTTAGGTTTAGTATTGCTAACGTGTATTATCTGTATATTTGCATTGTTGATATTGATTTGTATATTTTACTAATAAACACTGTTTTGATAATAGTACCAGACTCCAACGGATACTTCTATCTTTTCTGGTAAGACACTCAGTTACTCTATATTATAAGTAGATCCTAATAAAGGTAGTTTTAACATCAAAAACAGACTCCAAGTGTAGTTTATTGCTGCTGGTTCGTGTCTAAAGCGTTGCGATTCATAACAAATCTGCGGCCTGCGTCCGGGATATGAACAAATTTGGGGACGTATTGATTTATTATTGATTTCATTGGGGAAATCCCTTTTGATTGATTTGTGTGTGGAAAATCAGCAGCAATGGATGCTGACAGATGTCTGGAAGCACCAACCTCTGAGGCATTAGAGGACGCCAGAACTTTTGAGTTGTTGAGTATTGCCAAAAGGTTAAAACTTAATAAGGTGACATTGACAATCAGGAGGGCACAGATGTGTTTAAAGTGGAGGAGTTGGAGGTGTTTCCTGCAAGTAAACCTAGTGAGCTTGAGCTCCAGTACAAGTGAGAAAAATTAAAGATGGAGGCTGCGGAAAGGCAGAGGCAGTTTGAGGCTAGAGAGGCACAAAAGCAGAGAGAAGAGGCAAAAAAAGCAGAGGGAGGAAGCAGAAAGACAGAGGCTGTTCGAGCAGGAAAAGATAGAGGGATTTCAGCAAAGGGGTCGAGTGTTAGACTCTGGTGATAAGTTTGAGGCTAGCCAGGAAGTTAAATTGGTACCTCCATTTGACGAGGCAGAGGTTGATAAATACTTCCAGCATCATCTTTCGAGAAGTTTCTGTCCCTCTCTCTCTCTCTCTCTCATCGCTCTGGACGCCTCCCCCTCTCTCTCATAATAGCAGCAGAGTTCATGGGGTCTATTTTGGACCCCGTTACTAAGTAGGGTTACCCCTAACACCCCGAATAAGAGCTTCCAAAAGAGTAGCAGGGATCACCAGGGTAAACCAGAAATTAAAGCTGGGACTAGTGCAAGAGTAAGGATGAAGGGAAACAGTTGAAGGAGAAATATTCTAATCTTACTTGTTACTGTTGCCAGAAAGCTGGTCATAAGATGGCTATTTGTTCCATCCTGAAGAGGAAAAACGAAAAGAAGGCAGTCCCAAATGCCGGTGTTCAGTATGTTGAAGCACCTATAAACCCATAGTGTTTTGAACATTCTGTTAAGGCTCAGATAAGGACTGAGAGGTCTGACCGAGTTAAGAAGCGATTCGACCATTTTATGTCAGATGGATTTGTATTAGTAAAGGAGGGGTCAACCCCGGTACCAGTGAAAATTCTTCGAGTTACTGGGGCTTCTCAGTCACTTATATTAGACAGTGTTCTAAAGTTTGGTGATGCATTGGGCTTCTCAGTCACTTATATTAGACAGTGTTCTAAAGTTTGGTGATGCATTGATGCAGCATGGTTTCTGTGCCATTGTACAAGGTAACTTTACTGTCAGGGTTGGTTTCGGGACCTGTTAAAATCGGATTGTGCTCCAGTTTACCGGTGGAAGATGCTACTTTGCTGTTAGGGAATGACCTGGCAGATGGTAACGTTGTTCCTGCAGTGCAGTTGACAACTAAGCCAACCACTGACGACCCACAGATGGATTTTAACATTTATCCTTCCTGCCCAGTAACTCGAAGTATGGCTAAAAAGTCTGCCGACGCAGACGGTCTGTGCAGCTTGATTCTGATACCCATGATAGCCATTGAGAGTTAGGGGGCAAAAGTTTAAGGGAAACACGAGGGGGTATTTCTTTACTCAGAGAGTGATAGCTGTGTGGAATGAGCTTCCTGTAGAAGTAGTAGAGGCCAATTCAGTTGTGTCATTTAAGGTAAAATTGGATAGGTATATGGACAAGAAAGGAGTGGAGGGTTATGGGCTGAGTGCGGGTAGGTGGGACTAGGTGAGATTAAGAGTTCGGCACGGACTAGGAGGGCCGGAATGGCCTGTTTCCGTGCTGTGATTGTTATATGTTATAGCCAAAATCGGGATTCAGGTTATGATGACTTGTCAGGGACTTTACTGCCTTCATTGTTTCAACAGGATTCCGGTAGTAAGTCTGATGAGAAAGATTTATCCCTGTCAAGGAAGGAGTTTATAGCAGAACAGAACCCAGACCCTGAGATTGAAGCTTTGAAAATCAGCTCTCTCAGATGATGAGATCAAGAAAATGCCAGTAGGGTATTATCTCAAGGATGGAGTGTTAATGAGGAAGTGGAGGCCACCTGCTATAGAAGTGAGTGAGGCATGGACAATTGTTCACCAAGTTGTAGTTCCTACAGTTTATAGGACTGAAATTTTAACCATGGCCCACAGTATGGCTTTAGGTCGACATTTTGGAGTGAATAAAACTGTAAACAAGATTATGAAATAATTTTACTGGCCGAATTTGAGGAAAGATGTTGTGACCCTCTGCAGAACCTGTCACATTTATCAAGTTGTGGGTAAACCTAATCAGGTCACCCCAGTGGCCCCACTCTGGCCTATACCTGCATTCGGTGAACCCTTTTCAAAATTTATAGTGGATTGTGTTGGCCCATTGCCAAAAACTAAAGCTGGCCATCAGTACCTGCTAATTATTATGTGTACTGCATCCAGATTCCCAGAGGCAATACCTCTCAGCAATATTAAAGCTAAAACTGTGGCGAAGGCTCTTACCAAGCTTTATACTTTATTTGGTTTGCCTAAAGAAATCCAGTCTGAACAAGGAAGTAACTTTACATCTGGATTATTCCAGGAGGTAGTTTATGAACTGGGAGCTAAACAAGTTATATTGTCTGCATACCATCCGGAATCACAGGGTGCTGTAGAAAATTTTCATTCTACCCACAAAACAATGATTAGGACATACTGTGTTGAAAATGGAAAAGACTGGAATGAAGGAATACATTTGTTTTTGTTCGCAGTCAGAGAGTTGGTCCAGGAATCACTGGACTTTAGTCCATTTGAACTGGTATTTGGTCATAGAGTGAGAGGACCTTTGACCTTGTTAATGGAACAGTGGATTGATGGAGATGTACATATTAACTTGTTAGGCTATGTTTTGAATTTCAAAAATATATTACACCAATCCTGTAGAGAAAACTTAATGATTTCTCAAGACAAAATGAAGTGTTGGTTTGATAAACAGGCTCGCGAAAGAAAATACCAGGTGGGAGATAAGGTGCTAGCCTTATCTCCAATGTTGACAAATCCACTTCAGGTGAAATTCAATAGACCGCATGAAATAATATCTCAAATTAATAATCTGAATTATGTTATTAAAACACCCGACCAACGTAAACTAACACAGGTGGTACACATAAATATAATAAAGCCTTAATTTGACAAGCAGGCACCATCTGTGAGTGTTGTTAAAACATATGAAGCTGGCAACCCTGAGAATGAAGGATTTGACTCGTCTGAGAATTTTCACAAGCCAAACGTGGTCCCAGTTAGGCTAATGAACTCGGTTGTTCCAGAAAACATTGATAACAAGTTGGCCCATCTGCAGCCAAAGCAACAACAACAGCTGAAGGAATTAATTCTGAAGTTTAAAGATTTATTTCCGGATATTCCCAAGCAAACCACGGTCGCAGTACATGATGTAGATATTGGTCAAGCGAAACCTATTAAACAAAACCTATATCGCATGAACGTAGAAAAGTGTAAATTGGCTGAGCAAGAAATTGAATATATGCTGGAAAATGGTATTATTAGTCCTTCAGCATCAGATTGGTGTCACCATGCGTTATTGTGCCTAAACCTAATGGTAGTGTTAGATTTTGCACTGATTATAGGAAGGAAAATGCAGTAACAAAAACAACGATAAGGTTGGAATAGCTAATTTCTTACAAAGATAGATCTGTTGTAAGGGTATTGGTGTGTTCCATTGACGGACAGAGGTAGAGAAATTTCTGCATTTGTGACACCATCTGGTTTGTGTGAATACAATATCTTAATTAAAAAATGCTCCAGGAACATTCCAGAGAATGATTGATTTTGTAATTCGAAGATTAGAACACACAGATGCCTATATTGATGACTTAGTCACAGGGAGTGACACTTGGGAAGAGCATATCTCTGCAGTAGAGAAGCTGTTTGACAGGCTTTCCCAGGCCAGCCTTACAGTTAACTTGGCTGAGAGTGAATTTGGCAATGACACTGTGACCTGTCTTGGCTATGTTGTTGGGCAAAGCAATTTGGCTCCTGTTCGGGCAAAAGTCCAGGCAATTTCTCAAGTTCCTATTCTGACTGCTGAGAAGGCTCTTAGAAGGTTTCTGGGAATGGATGGATATTATCGTAAGTTCTGTAAGAACTTTGCTGCTATCGCTCTGCCTCTGACCAATCTCCTGAAGAAGGGTGAAAAGTTTGTTTGGACCGAGCCTTGTCAGGAGGCATTTGATCGATTGTTATCAGTATTTCAGATTAGGCCAATCAATGTAGTGCTGTCAGCAAATTTAATTAGCAGATTGGAGCTGTGGGTGGCAACACAAGTCATGTGTGCACAGAGAGTAAAGGAGGGGGCAAAAGAGACAACCCTGTGGGTTATGTGTGCTGAGAGTCAGAGAGACAGAGGAGATGGAGCCCACTCTTACTACCTGCCGGCTATCTGAGAGGAAGTCCAGGATCCAGCTACACAAGGCAGGGTGAAGGCCGAGGACTCTGAGCTTCTTGTCGATACTTCATGCCTTTGTATGGCTACTGCTCTGCCATATATGTATGGAACTGCAGAGAACTTTGGAGAACAGAGAACATCAGAGAAACAAGCCTCCACTCCATAGACTCTTCCTACACTTCCCCTGCCTCGGAAAAGCAGGCCATGTACTCAAAGATCCTCACAACCTGGACATTTTTGCAGCAAACCCGCTCCCACATTGACGGAGAGATGCAAAAGCCTTAAAGTGCGTAACACCAGGCTGAAGGACGGCTTCCTGTCTGCAGTTATAAGCCAAATGAATGATAAAATGGACTCGCACTCACAATGTAACTCGACGTGACCCTGCACCATATGTCTATCTGCACTGCACTTTCTCTGCAGCCATAATGCTTTGTTACAGTGAGTGTTTTGTCGTATATCAGCTCAATGTACTGTTGTAATGTATCGATCTGTGTGGATGGTACGTCAGACAAGATTTTCACTGTGTCTCAGTACGTAATAAGAATAAACAAATACCCCGTTTTAATTGTGTGGAAATGTTAGACATACTGAGCTTCTGCTCTGGAACCGCAGAAGGAAACAGAACTGTTGTCATTTCTGAGGAATGCAAAAAAATAGAAAAGGCTTCAATCTCACATTACGATCTGCAGTAACTGGGATCAGGTGACCGGTGGTGGGTCTCCCATATCAATATCAGAATCAGGTTTAATAGCACCGGCATATGTCATGAAATTCGTTGTCTCTGCGGCAGCAGTAGAACCTAATTCATAACCATAGATTTTAACAATTGTGATTTAATATAATAATATGAATATTACATAGTTAAATTATATAAATAGTACGAAATGAAAAAAAAAACGATGTAATAAACTATTTTTATTGTGTGGAACTATTTGACTGACTGGGTTGTTGCTTTGGAAGTAGTGGAGTGAAGCTTAACTAAACTGTACATATTTATGAGAAGCGCAGAGAAATGGAAGAGACTAAATTCTCACATAAATGGGTCAGACACCCAGAAACATTGGCAGCACTTCAGCAGATAAAAACAATGAAATGAAACATGCTGAAAATATTGCAGAAAAAAAACATACTGTCCACCCACAACGAGAGGACGTGACCGATCCGGATCTCACTGCCTTGTCTGAACGGGCGAAAGATGTAGAGCAGTGACCCGCAGATGCTGCATATCTGTGAAAAACGTGAACAGGAAACGGGATCACGTGACAGGATTGTTACCCCACCCCAGGCAATGACTCCAGCTACCCACTACACTGTGGAAAGAAGCAAACTTGCCTCTCAGATCTCCTCTCACCTTAAATGCATCAGACATTTCAACTCCCAGGACAAATATATCGTCTGTCCACTCTATCTATTCCTCCCGTAATCTGATAAACGTCCATCCAGTCTCACCCCAGCCTGCTCCGCTCTGGAGAAAACAACACAAGATTGTCCAGCCTCTCGTTATAGCTCATGCCCTCTAATACAGGCAGTATCTGGTAAACCTCTTCTGCGCCCTCTCCAAAGCCCCGCCATCCCTCCGAGAATGGGGACGACCAGAACTGTATGAAACACTCCAGATGTGGTCTAACTAGCTTTATAAAACTGTGTTACGAACGATAACGTTTTAGAAACGAACCAGCAGCAATAGAGTTCACACTGGAGTCTGGTTTTGATGTTAAAACCACTCTCTTTATTAGTATCTACTTATAATATAGAAACTTAAACGAAATAAAGTTAACAGTGTTAAGTGTATATATGTGTAAATATAACTCCCAGACTATCGAGCTTGAGGGAACAAAGCTCAGAATCTTGAGATGGTAAAGTAGGAAAGTTCAGTAATCCACGGAATAAATGATCGTCGGGAGATATTTGTGATCCAGGGTGGAACGTAGAGAAAAGGCCGTTACTTCAAAATAACCGTCGACGAAGTTCTTATCCGTTGAATCGTCCACATACGAGTTTTCAGCGAAAGTGACCTGTCACAGGAATACCGTCTTCCAGCGGTTACCACACAACCTTCCCAGGCAAGGGTTAATACAAGATATTCCGAAACCCACTCCTATGGATTATACGAAGTGACAGCCACACACATTCGTTGTGGTTCCATGTACCGATGATCAACCCACTCTTGTGGGCATAGGAGAGTTCCAAGCCTCAGATGCGACTAACTGAAGCGATCAGCTTTTCCAGTCTCTCTCTCTCTCTCTCTCTCTCTCTCTCTCTCTCTCACACACACACACACACACACACACACACACACACACACACACACACACACACACACACACACACACACACACACACACACACACACACACACACCTGGCTGACTGCCTGTCTGCAGATCGCTCTCTCTCTCTTATGGTTCAGTCCACAGTCAGCGCTGTCAGCCTGTGACTGACGTCATAGTCCCGCCTCCTCACGCCGGCGCTCTTAAAGAAACAGGCACAGTACGACCGCAGGCTCGTCACAGCCGCAACACAACTTCCCGACTTTTGAACTCAATGCTTCAACTAATAAAGACAACCATGCCCTTTGCCCTCTTAACCTCCCAGTCAATCTGTGCAGTCTCTTTCAGGGAGCGATGAACTTGGAGTCTAAGATCCCTCTGATCATCAACACTGTTCAGGGTTTTGCATTTAACAGTATACTGTCTCATACATTCGACCTACCGAGCTGCCAAGATGATCATCACTAATCAAATCTCAATGAGATTTCTCAGGTCCTGTTGAATTTATTGCCAAGTGCACAAGTACGGGAAGGTACAGGTACAGAGAAACACTGAGTTGTGACAGCATCACAGGCAAGTACATTCAGATAACACACGGAACACAAATTATACGATTCTCTGTCAGTAACAATCTATAAATATGTTTATGTTAATAACGATATATAAAATACATTGTGTCATGATCAATATTAAAATGTGCATTTTGTGTCAATAACAGACTTGGAAATGTTGAATTTGGTCCCTGTCTCCATTCCTCCTGAAATCCACAACCAGCTCCTGTGTTTTTGTCACAATGAGGGAGAGGTTGTTTTCTTGACACCACTGTGATGACTTCTTCTCTGCAGGCTGCCTCGTTATTATTTGAGATCAGGCCAGTCAGTGTAGTGTCGTCAGCAAATTTAATTAGCAGATTGGAGTTGTGGGTGGCAACGGAAGTCATGGGTGCACAGAGAGTAAAGGAGGGGGCAAGGAGACAACCCTGTGGGGTATGTGTGCTGAGGGTCAGAGAGACAGAGGTGAGGGAGCCCACTCTTACCACCTGCCGGCGATCTGACAGGAAGAGCAGGATCCAGCTACACAAGGCAGGGTGAAGGCCGAGATCTCTGAGCTCCTTGTCGATACTTCACGCCTTCGTATGGCTACTGCTCTGCCCGTGACTGCAAGGAACTGCAGAGAACTTTGGAGAGCAGAGAACATCAGAGAAACAAGCCTCCACTCCATGGACTCTCCCTACACTTCCGCTCCCTCGGAAAAGCAGGCCATGTACTCAAAGATCCTCACAACCTGGACATTCTTGCTGCAAACACGCTCCCCCATCGGGGAAGAGATACAAAAGCCTTAAAGCGCGAACCACCCGGCTCAAGGACGGCTTCCTGTCTGTGATTATTAGCCAAATGAATGATAAAATGTACTCGGCCTCACAATGTAACTCGACGTGACCCTGCACCATATGTCTATCTTCACTGCACATTCTCTGCAGCCATAATGCTTTGTTACTGTTATTGTTTTGTCGTTTTCAGTTTTTTTCATTTTTATAAATTTTTTATAGGTACATAATCTTCTACAGATATAAATTTATACAAAACTTCAATAGATTAATATGTATACAATTAATAAAGCTGAAAGAACTGATCGTAAAATATAATATTGGAAATATATATATAAAAGGGAAAAAAAGAACCCCTTCTAACTAGGAAAAAAACCCACTAACTACATAAGTAACACACATTTGACCATCATCTAAATATGAAAATAAGAAACATCAACCGTCATTTCATATTTATAAAAAAATAAAATTGGAAGGAAACCATATAACGTAATTCAAATTAAATGATAATATTTGGCAAAAGAACCCCAACTTCCCTCAAAATCGAATAGAGGATCAAAAGTTCTACTTCTAATTTTTTCCAAACTAAGACATAACATTCCTTGCGAAAACCATTCAATTAATGTAGGAGAAGAAATATCTTTCCATTTTAATGAAATAGCCGTTCTTGTCAGTAGTGTAACAAATGAAATTACAGGTAGATCTGAAGATGAAATACCCTGAATATGATGTGGAACTATTCCAAATAGATAGAGTAGGAAATATTTCAGATAGTCTCTCCTTTGTTAAATAATAATCGTGAACAATTTTAAATTGAATGAAACAATGGTTGGCACATACAGAAGAAGAATTTACGTTTTTCAAAACTCGAAGCCAATCTTCATTAACAAAGGTTAAGTTCTCTCTCACAATATTGTTTAATATTTAGTGATACGTTCTCTTTTTGTAATAAAAATAAATTATAAATTCTGCTAATGGAATCTTTCACTAAGGGATTCAATTTCAAAATGATATCGAACAAATCAGATTCTTGTAAATATGGAAACTTAGGTAAACATTGTTGTAAAAAATGTTTCACCTGAACGTATTGCAAAAAATGTGTATGAGCAAGAGAAAATTTATTAGTTAACTCTTCAAAGGATCCTTTTATTTTTCCATAGGAGAAAAAATGGGGTCAGTTGTTGAAGGTTTAAATGAAAAGTTTCGATATAAAAACTAGACAACTTAAATTGTTTAAAATTTTTTAAAAAACGAAACTGAACCCAAATCCGTAGGGGTTGTTTAATAACCGGGTAAAGATTTAAATTTGGAATTTTAGAGAGCTGTAAAGGTAATGGAGCTCCTAAAATTTAAGTTAAATAAAATTGTTTCAGAACTTTTAATTCCAAATCAACCCATAATGATTTTTGGTTATTATCAACCCAATATAACCAAAAACATAATTGTCTAATATTCACAGCCCACTAATACCGTCTTAAATTAGGAAGTTCAAGTCAACCATTTTTTTAGATTTTTGTAAATGATACTTATTAATTCTTGGACTTTTATTGTTCCAAATAAAGGAAGAAATAAGAGAGTCAATTTGATCGAAAAAATTTAGTTAAAAAGATAGGTATATTTTGGAAAATATATAAAAATCTAGGTAAAATCATCATTTTCACAGCGTGAATACGACCTATTAAAGAAAAAATACGTGGATTCCATCTAGAAAATAGTTGTTTCATGGAGTCCATTAAAGGAACTACATTCGCTTCATAGAGATCTTTATGTTTTTTAGTAATTATAATACCTAAATATCTAAAGGTATTAACAATTCTAAAAGGAATATCATTATATATACTAACAGTGACATTTAATGGAAACAATTCACTTTTATTCAAGTTAAGTTTATATCCTGAAAGTTTACTAAAATCTTTAAGTGCTTCCAAAAGATTAGGAATTGATTCCTCAAGATTTGAAATAAAAACCAAAAGATCATCTGCATAAAGAGAAATCTTTATGGTTTATGGTTCCATTCATAGAGATACCGAGAATATTTTTAGCTTCACGTAGTGTTATAGCTAAAGGCTCCAATACAAGATTAAATAATAAAGGGGTTAATGGACATCCCTGTCTAGTGCCACGAGAAACTGAGAAAAAAGAAGAGCTGCAGTTATTAGTAATGACAAGCTCAAGGACGGCTTCCTGTCTGGTTTATAATCCAAATGAATGATAAAATGGTCTCGGCCTCACAATGTAACTCGACGTGACCCTGCACCATATGTCTATCTGCACTGCACTTTCTCTGCAGCCATAATGCTTTGTTACAGTTATTGTTTTGTCGTATTTCAGCTCAATGTACTGTTGCAATGTATCGATTTGTGTGGATGGTACATCAGGCAAGATTTCCACTGTAGCTCAGTACGTGATGATAATAAACAAATTCCCCATTTTAATTGTGTGGAAATATTAGACAGACTGAGCTTCTGCTCTGGAACCACAGAAGAAAACTGAACTGTTGTCATTTCTGAGGAATGCAAGTAAATAGAAAAGGCTTCAATCTCTCATTATGATCTGCGGTAACTGGGATCAGGTGACCGGTGGTGGGTCTCCCATATCAATATCAGAATCAGGTTTAATAGCACCGGCATATGTCATGAAATTCGTTGTCTCTGCGGCAGCAGTAAAACCTAAATGATAACCATAGATTTTAACAATTATGTTTTAATATAAGAATATAAATATTACATAGTTAAATTATATAAATAGTACAAAATTTAAAAAAACGATGTAATAATCTATTTTAATTGTGTGGAACTATTTGACTGACTGGGTTGTTGCTTTGGAAGTAGTGGAGTGAAGCTTAACTAAACCGTACACATTTATGAGAAGCTCAGAGAAATAGAAAAGGCTAAATTCTCACATAAATGGGTCAGACACCTAGAAACATTGGCAGCACTTCAGCAGGTAAAAACAGTGAAATGAAACATGCTGAAAATATTGCAGAAAAAAAACCATATTGTCCACTACAACGAGAGGACGTGACAGATCCGGATCTCACTGCCTTGTCTGAACGGGGAAAGATGAAGCTACACGTACACTTAGAGCAGTGAGTGACCCGCAGATGCTGCAGATCTGCGGAAAACGTGTACAGGAAACGGGATCACGTGGCCGCTTTCTTCTCCCACCCCCAGACAGATGTCCAGTTACCCACTACTCCGTGGAAAGAAGCAAAATTCCCGCTCACATCTCCTCTCACCTTAAATGTATTAGACATTTCAACCCCCATGAAAAATATATCGTCTGTCCACTCGATCTATTCCTCTCTTAATCTTATAAACGTCCATCCAGTCTCACCCCAGCCTGCGCCGCTCTGGAGAAAACAACACAAGTTTGTCCAGCCTCTCGTTATAGCTCATGCCCTCTAATCCAGGCAGTATCCTGGTAAACCTCTTCTGCGCCCTGTCCAAAGCCTCGACATCCCTCCGAGAATGGGGGCGACCAGAACTGTATGAAACACTCCAGATGTGGTCTAACTAGTTTTATAAAACTGTGTTTCGAACTTAAACTTTTTAGAAACGAACCAGCAGCAATAGAGTTCACACTGGAGTCTGGTTTTGATGTTAAAACCACTCTCTTTATTAGTATCTACTTATAATATAGTAACTTAACGAATTAAAGGAAAGTTAACAGTGTTAAGTGTATATATGTGTAAATATAATTCCCAAACTATCCAGACTGAGGGAACAAAGCTTAGAGTCTTGAGATGGCAAAGTAGGAAAGTTCAGTAATCCACGGAATAAATGATGGGAGAGAGATATTTGTGATCCAGGGTGAAACGTAGAGAAAAGGCCGTTACTTCAAAATAACCGTCGACGAAGTTCTTATCCGTTGAATCCGTCCACATACGAGTTATCAGCGAAAGTGACCTGTCATGGAATACCGTCTTCCAGGGGTTATCACACAGACATACCCAGGCAAGGGTTAACACAAAATATTCCAAAATCCACTCCTATGGAATATACGAAGTGACAGCCACACACATTCGTTGTGGTTCCGTGTACCGATGATCAACCCTCTCTTGTGGGCATAGGAGAGTTCCAAGCCTCAGCTGCGACTAACTAAAGCTATCAGCTTTTCTAGTCTCTCTCTCTCTCTCTCTCTCTCTCTCTCTCTCTCTCTCCCTCCCTCCCTCCCTCCCTCCCCCTCCCTCCCTCCCTCCCTCCCCCTCCCTCCCCCGACTGCCTGTCTGCAGATCGCTCTCTCTCTCTCTCTTATGGTTCAGTCCACAGTCAGCGCTGTCAGCTTGTGACTGACGTCATAGTCCCGCCTCCTCACGCCGGCGCTCTTAAAGAAACAGTCACAGTACGACCGCAGGCTCGTAACAGCTGCAACACAACTTCCCGACTTTTGAACTCAATGCTTCAACTAATAAAGACAACCACGCCATTTGCCTTCTTAACCACCTGATCAATCTGTGCAGTCTCTTTCGAGTTACGAGCAGGAGGAGGAAGAGGAACCAAACCAGCAGGATGTGGCTATAAATGAAAGATGAGAAACATTTGGAAACTGGTTAATTGAAAAACAAAATGGTTAATTTCTACAAAACATTGCAGGTAATCAGCAGGTCAGGCAGCAAATGTGGAGAGGAATAAATGGGCAGCATTTAATCCGAGCCCCTTCAGCATGTCTAGACTGTGTACTCCTCTGCTTAGTTGCTGCCTGAACTGCAGAGCTCCTTCAGTATTGTGTGTGTGTGCGTCTTTGTATTTCCAGCAACTGCAGAATCTCTTTTGTTTCACATCTGCATTTGTAAGAGGATTGTACTTTGGCATTAGATACACGAAATGCCTGTTGATATTTAGTGTATCGTTTATGGGAGCTGCTTTCTGCGTTAAGAAAGCTGCTGAGTTTTCTACACACAAAAAAAACTAAGATATGGACATGGAACAGGTGCTTGCAGAAATTTTTAATGGCACCATGATTACCCATAAAGCCGCGCGATTAAAATTTCTCTGCCGTTTGAAGCACCGATCAAATGCGCAGGCGCAGGGTTGCTGCCGTCTCCGATAACTACGCATGCGCGCAGTATACAAAATGTCGGGAGGAGCGGAAAGGTAAGGGCTTTTTCGACTCTAATTGAGTGACAATTGCTGTGAGAACCGGAGACTGTAGCCCGCAAACTCGGCACAGGCAGGTCTTTTTCCTCTCTCTCAGCCCCACGATCCGTACGCGGGCCCCGGGGAGCTTCCGGCTAATCAGGGAATGGGAGCAGATAGATCTCACAAACAGAGCTGAGCTCGAGCAATCTGAATGCAAGGATTAGGAATTCGGAAAAAAGAGAACAAAATCTTTCTATCAGCTGTTGAGAAAATCACCTTTCCTCTATCTCCAACCGCAGCAAGAGAATATCTGCAGCTGCTGTAAATCCAAGCAACACAGACAAAATGACGGAGGAACTCAGCATTAGTACTCTTTCCCATAGATGCTGTCCGGCCTGCAGAGTTCCTCCAGCATTTTGTGTGTGTTGCTTGCTCCGCCTGCTCTTGCTCTGGACTTTTCTGCCCATGAGAACATGTTCTGTCCAATTCTCTCTGGGCACATAATGATATCAAACACTGGGCTTTAACATCACAAATGTGCCAGACTCCAATGAGACAGAGTACTGCCCTTCCCTTCATATTCGTTGGCATTGTCATCACCGAGTTCTTCACTGTCCGTAACTTGAGGGAGGGTTCAGGGGAAATATTTATGTACAGTACAGAAACTGGTGTTACCTGTGTGTATTGTGGTAATGCAAAAGTTGTTCGATAATTTTCAAGTGGGAAGAAGAGGAGTGATATTTGGAAGTACAACTTTTTGAAGCACCATTTAGCAAGAAAATTGCATACAGTGATATGCAAAAGTTTGGGCACCCCTGGTCAAAATTTCTGTTCCTGTGAATAGCTAAACGAGTAAAATGATGACTTGATTTCCATCCTCTTTTCATCTTCAGCTTTTTTACAGATGGTGCGATGTGTGCTTCAAGAACTTGCTGGTATTGAATTGAATTAATTTTTCCCTCTACCAGTGAAACGTTCCCCGTGCCACTGGCTGCAACACAAGCCCAAAGCATGGTCGATCCATCCCCGTGGTTAACAGTTAGAGAGGTGTTCTTTTCATGAAATTCTGCACCCTTTTTTTTCTCCAAACATACTTTGCTCATTGTGGCTAAAAAGTTCTTTTTTTAACTTCATCAGTCCACAGGACTTGTTTCCAAAATGCATAAGGCTTGTTTGGATAACACACACAAAATGCTGGTGGAACACAGCAGGCCAGGCAGCATCTGTAGGGAGAAGCACTGTCAACATTTCAGGCCGAGACCCTTCATCGTTTCGCTTGTTTAGATGTTCCTTTGCAAACTTCTGACGCTGAATTTTGTGGCAAGGGCACAGTTAAGGTTTTCTTCTGATGACTCTTCCATGAAGGTCATATTTGTACAGGTGTCCCTGCACAATAGATCAGTGCACCACCACTTCAGAGTCTGCTGAATATTACTGAAGGTCTTTTGCAGTCAAACAGGGGTTTTGATTTCCCTTTCTAGCAATCCTACGAGCAGTTCTCGCAGAAGGATTTCTTGGTCTTCTAGACCTCAACTTGACCTCCACTGTACCTGTTAACTGCCATTTCTTAACTACATTACGAACTGACGTAATGGCTACCTGAAAATGCTTTGCTATCTTCTTATAGTCTTCTCCTGCATCATGCATTTTAATTTTCAGAGTGCTAGGCAGGGGCTTAGAGGAGTCCATGGCTGCTGATTGTTGGGACAAGGTTTTTGGAGTCAGGGTATTTATAAAGTTTTGAAATTTGCAACACCTGGCTTTTTCTGATGAAGATTGTGAACTAGCCATAGCCCTAACAAGCTAATTAAGGTCTGAGACCTTGGTAAAAATTATCTGACAGCTCAAATCTCTTGGGGTTCCCAAACTTTTATAGGGTGCTCCTTTCCTTTTTTTCCACTCTGAAATTGTAAAAACAAAAATAATACACTAATCTTGCTTAATATGTTGAAAAGAATGTTTCATCTTTAACTTTATGACTTTTGGAGATCAGTTCATCTTCCACTCAGTTAACTATTAAGAATAACAGAAATTTTGACCGGGGTGCCCAAACTTTTGCCTACCAATGTATATACGGTGTGCAAAAGCACTGGCGAGAAAATCCTTCAGTACTGCTACAGGCCTGTTACATAGGCTGTGTGAGAGTGAAGATGAAGTCGATGAAACCCAGAAGAGATCAAAGTGCTTATTGACAGTGACTTGCTAGCTGTAGAAATCAATACCTCTCTATATAAAATTCAGTGTGCACATGTTGTTCTCACTGGGCAAAAATTTGCACAGCACAAGGTTTTTGTGCACACGGGTGATTACAAATTGGAGGGGACATTGGTGGGAAGGTGGGGAGACCTCCAGTGTCCCTGATGTCCTCACCTACAAGATGTGCATCCAGCTGCAGCTTGTAACCCTACACGTTAAGGAGCTGGAACTTGAAATGGATGAATTCCGGATCAGCCGGGAGTGGGAGGGGGTGATAGATATGACATGAAAGAGAGTTGTGTTACATCGAGTGCAGGACACAGGAAACTGGGTGAGAGTCAGGAAGGGGAATGCGGTTAAACAGCCATCGTAGAATACTCCTGTGGCCATCCCCCACAACAACAGGTGGACCACTTTCGAAACTGTTGGGGGAGGGATTATCTGGCAGAGGTAAGTCAAAGATGTGATAGGGGATTCAATAGTTAGGGGAACAGAACTAGAAGGGGACTAATATCCTAGTGGTAAGGCTTGCAAGTGCTAGTGGGGGATTTAAAGTTGCAGGCAGGGAGGGAGCCAGAATGACAGAACAGATAATGGAGGGGGTGAATGGAATTGAATTGACTTTAATACTTATATCCTTCATATACATGAGCAGTAGATATATTTACATTATGTCTCTGTCTAAATGTGCAATGTGCAATTTATGGTAATTTATAATAAATAGTATGTACAACAGGACAGTCAACATAACATAGAAATACAGTTGTATCAGCATGAATTAATCAGTCTGATGGCCTGGTGGAAGAAGCTGTCCCAGAGCCTGCTGGTTCTGGCTTTTATGCTGCGATACCATTTCCCAGATGGTAGCAGCTGGAGCAGTTGGTAGTTGGGTTGACTGGGATCCCCAATGACCCTTCGGGTCCTCTTTACAGCCCTGAATAGTGGGAAGTTCACATTTACAGATGCACTGGGCTGTCCGCACCACTCTCTGCCGAGTCCTGCAATTGAGGGAAGTACAGTCCCCATTCCAGGCAGTGACACAGCCAGTCACAATGCTCTCAATTGTGACCCTGTAGAAATTTCTTAGGATTTAGGTCCCCATTTCAAACTTTTCAATGCTCTGAGGTGAAAGAGGCACTGTTGTGTTTTTTTCCACCACACAACCAGTATGTATGGACCATATATTATGATATTGTAGCCATCGCTGGGACTTGGTTCCAGCCAACAGTCTGAGGAATATAGAGGAACAAATCTTTCTCCAGTGATCACAGACCATGCTAAGAAACAAAGGTTGATATATTAAGTGATTTTAATTTTCCATATATGGACTAGATGGGGTAGAGTTTGTCAAATGTGCCCTTAATCGGGACGTAGAATTCCCAATGTAGAAGTTGCATATGCAATTGCATGTGCAATAAACTATCAGGAAATGATCCGGGGCTGTTGACAGAAATTAGTGATCATAATGCCATGAGATTCAAAGTAAATATGGAAAAAGAGAGGTCTGGACCATGGGTTGAGATTCTAAATTGGAGAAAGGTCAATTTTGATGGCGTCAGAAAAGATCTGCCAAGTGTGGATTGGGACAAGCTGTTTTCTGGCAAATTATGATAATTTGCTAATTTATAATTTTACTAATTTGATAATTTATGATAATTACCATAATTAGTTGGTGAGTGGGAGTTCTTCAGAAGTGAAATTTTGATGATGCAGAGTTTGTAGGTGCCTGCAAAACTAAAAGTTGAAAGATAACTGGTGCAGGGAACCTTGGTTTTCAAGAGATATCGAGGCCCTGGATATTTTGCTCCTCTCAATGCCTCAGACTGAAGGGTGCTACAATATCATAATTCCACACCGTGAGCTCATCCGACAATTTTTTCAGTTGTCTTCTCTTGGTTTCTAAAAGCTTCCCAATAGTTTCTGCTCTTTTGTTTGCCCTCTCTTTGGCTTTTATGGTGGCTTTGGCTTCTCATTTCAGCCACGGTTGTGTCCTTCTGCCTTTCCAATGCTTCCAGTTCTTTGGGATATATCTACCACGCACCTCCCGAGTTGCTCCCAGAAACTCCAGCCATTACTGCTCCGTCGTCATTCCTACCAGATTCCCCTTCCTGTCAAGTTTGGCCAGCTTTTCTGTCACAGAAACATGGAGAAGGTCAGAACAGAAACAAGCCCACTCTGTACGATCAGAATGGTAATCTATACGGGAGACAAAATAGATGGGGGAGGTTTAAAATAGTAGTTTAGCATCTGTATTTGCTCAGGAGATGGACACAGGTGAGGCAAGGCAGCATCAACTTCATGGACCCTGTACACATTACAGAGGTGGAGGTGTTTGCTGTCTTTAGGCAAATTAGCGTGGATCAATCCCCAGGGCCTGACAAGTTCTTCCCCAGGACCCTGCGGAAGACAAGTGCAGAAATTATTGGGGCCCAAGCACAGATATTTAAATCATCCTTAGTGACAGGTCAGGTACTGCAGGATTGGAGGACAGCCGATGTTGTTCCACTGTTCGAGAAGGGCTCTGAGGAGAAACGAGAAAATGTTACGTTTGTGAGCTTGAGATCAGTAGTGGGAAAGTTATTAGAACGTATGTGCAGGAACCGGATATATAAGTATTTGGATCGATTTGGACTGATTAAGGATAGACAGCATGGTTTTGTGCATGGTAGGTCATGTCTGACCAGTCTTATAGAGTCTCTCGAGGAAGTTATCAGGAAAGTGGATGAAGACAAGGCAGTGGACGTTGTCTACATGGACGTCAGCAAGGCACTTGACAAAGTCTCATATGGGAGTTTGGTCAAGAAGGTTCAGTCATTCAGCATTCAAGATTAGACAGTAAATTGGATGAGACACTATCTTTGGGAGAAGCCAGAGTGGGGTAGCAGATGGTTGCCTCTCTGACCGGAGGCCTGTGACTAGTGGTGTGCCACAGGGATCAGAGCTGGATCTGTTGTTGTTTGTCATCTATATCAGTAGTCTGGATGATAAGATGGTTAGGGATCAGCAAATTTGTGGATGAAACCGAGACTGGGGATTCAGCGGACTGCAAGAAGACTATCATGGCTTGCAGTGCGAACTGGACTAGGTGGAAATATGGCTTGAGAAATGGAAAACAGAATTCAATGCAGACAAGTGCGAGGTGTTGCATGTTGGTGGGACCTACCAGGGTGGGTCTTACACAGTGACTGGTCGGACATGGAGGAGTGTTGTTGAGGAATGGGATCTAGGAATACAGGTCTATATTTCACTGAAACTGGGGTCACAGTTCAATAGGGACGGAAAGAAAGATTTTGTCACATAGTCCTTCATAAACCAAAGTACTGAATGGTATGTTATGTTGACTTTGTACAAGACATTGGTGAGGCCTAATTTGGAGTATTGAGTGCAGTTTTGGTCAGCAACCTACAGGAAAGATGTCAAGACTTTGAAAGAGTTCAGAGAAAATTCACAAGGATGTTGTCAGGTCTGGAGGACTTGGGTTATAAGGAGAGATTGAACAAGCCAGGACTTTATTCCTTGGAATGTAGAAGATTGAGGGGAGATTTGATGGAGTTATATGACTATTTAGAGGTTTATAGATAGGGTAAAAGCAAGCTGGCTTTTACCACTGAGATGGGGTGCGACTACAACCAGAGGCCATGGGTTAAGGGTGAAAGGTGAAATGTTAAGGGAAACATGAGGGGAAACTTCTGCCGGGTGAGTTTCCAAAGAGATCACCAGCTCATAACCCAGCACGGATGGAAAGCGTGCAGGGGAACCAGCTGGATTCGAACTCAGGAGCTTTCATCCCGAAGTCTGGCTTTGATGCCACTACGCCACCAGCCAGGTCAGGAGATATTGACATGGCATTGAAACTGTGGCACTTTAAATTAACATTACATAAAGGAAAACCCTAGCTGCGCATCAACAAAGGCTATTTACGTGAGAGGGTTTCTGTTACTGTGGGGCCAGGCACCCTTTCAGCTCAATGGGAAGAGGGAATAATTCAAATGGACAGAGTCAAACAGAGCCAAGTCACAGATTGGAGATGGCATAAGTGCCCCATTCTTACAGAACATCAGAGGGTTTGAGGGTCATTCCAGATACCAGCACTGTGCCCAGTTAGAAGGAGAATTCGCTCTCCAATGTGTTGAACTTTACTGTAACAGTGTGATGTCAGATCACACCTTGGCAACTCAAGTGATCTCATCTCAAATGTTGTCCTTCACCCACTGATGGATTTTTAAATCTTTTTACAGGTTAAAATCGACAAGGAATTTGTCTATGGGAATTCAAACACAACACACCAGTTGTGCTGTCTCTGTCTAGATATTTAAGGAGCAAGAGATTCAACCAGCCATCCTTCCTGCTCAGACTGTGGGGAGGGATTCACTCGGGCATCTGACCAACTGACACGTCTGTCATTTTACACAGGGGAGAGGCCGTTCACCTGCTCAGACTGTGAGAATGGATTCACTCGGTAATCTCAACTGAAGGTTCACGCTGGGTAAGGTCATTCATCTGTTCTGTGTGTGGGAAGGGGTTCAGTCAGTTTTCCCACCTGTGGGCACACCAGTCAGTTCACACTGGGCAGAGGCTGGTCATCTGCTGAATTTCTGGGGATGGATTCACTCGGTCATCTGGCCTAATGGCTCACCAGCGAGTTCACAACGGGCAGCGGCTGTTCGCCTGCTCAGAATGTGGGAAGGGATTCACTTGCTCATCTAAACTGAAGGTACATCAGCGTGTTCACACTGGGGAGAGGCCGTTCACCTGCTCAGACTGTGGGAAGGGATTCACTTGCTCATCCACACTGAAGGCACACCAGCGAGTTCACACTGGGGTGTGGCCGTTCACCTGCTCAGAATGTGGGAAGGGATTCAGTCAGTCATCTGATCTACAAAAACACCACCGAGTTCACACTGGGGAGAGGCCGTTCATCTGCTCAGACTGTGGGAAGGGATTCAGTCATTCATCCACCCTACACAGTCACCAACGAGTTCACACTGGGGAGAGGCCATTCACCTGCTCAGAATGTGGGAAAGGATTCAGTCATTCATCGACCCTACACAGACACCAGCGAGTTCACACTGGGGAGAAGCCATTCACCTGCTCAGAATGTGGGAAGGGATTCACTCAGTCATCTGATCTACAAAACCACCAGCGAGTTCATACTGGGGAGAGGCCATTCACCTGCTCAGTCTGTGGGAAGAGATTCACACAGTCGTCCAAACTATTGGCACACCAGTCAGTTCACACTGGGGAGCGGCCGTTCACCTGCTCAGACTGTGGGAAGGGATTCACGCTGTCAACTAATCTACTGAGACACCAGCGAGTTCACACTGGGTAGAGGCTAATCACCTGCTCAGACTTTGGGAAGAGATTCTCTCGGCCACCTTCACCAAATGTGCATCATTGTCAACTCAAACTGGAGTTTCAGGAAGGTATTAAGAAAGAGCAAGAATTCACTGGCAGAGAGGACGGAACCTACTGCCTGAGGGTGGTTTCTGCCCAGAACATTTGGGCAGAACCCGCAGCGTCACAGTAGCAGTCCGAGAGCAGCGTCACATCAGCAGCCAGGAGCAGCGTCACAACCTGCGGTAAGATGCCGAACTTTAAATAATTGTTGAGACTTTCAGGGAAAGGAGCACTGCTGTCACTGCGTTTGGGTTAACTCCGCCATCGGGATCATCGCACACAGGCACTTCTTGAAAACGGCACAAGGCTTAAGAAGAGCTCGCAAACGTTCGAGAGAGTTCACCCAGTTTGGAACCATAATGATCCAGTAGAGAAACGGAGGTGCAGCTCCGAAATCGTCTCCGAAGTCCGACAGGCAGCCAGTTTTTCATCTAATCCTAATGCTAAGGTGGATGCTAATGCTACTGCCTTATGACTAATCTTGACTAGACTAATAACTGACATGACTGATTATTTATGACTACTGACTAATAACTAAGAACTATGAGCTGCCAAACTTGCAAAAATAAAAATAAAAAAGGAAAAAGAAGGAAAGTTGTTTTGTCATTGAATAGAATCCGGTTAACCTGGAGTCCTGAAAAAGGAAGGAAATCAAGTTCAGATAAAACAACATCAAAGCATCACCAAAATTTGTACTCTCACCTGTGAACAGCCTGCAGAGGGAATCAAACATGTCTGATCAAGCTATTGGGAAATCGGTTGAGCAACTCAAGCTGGAGAGAATGACAGCAAAAAGATTGTTTTCTCGTCTGGCCAACAGCATTACCAGGACCTATGAAGACATGTCTGAAAGAGGAGCTCAGAGTGAGTTTCAATAAACTCACAATGGAAGCCGAGAGAGTCATGGAAGCCAATGATGATGCGGAGGCCGGACTCACTGCAGAACGGGAGGCGGAGCTGAACACAGAGAAAGTAGCTGTATCAACTGAACAGCAAAAAGCCGACCTGGCAAAGACGGCAAATGAGTGAGAGTTGAAACTAAAGGAAATCAGAATGCTGATCCAGGAGACTCTTTGGACCAACTTTGGAAATGTTGAGTGGCTCACAGTACCACAAGCAGCAGAGGATGAATGTGAAGACGTCGCTGCTGTACAACCCGATGGCCACCAGGAGGCGTATGGCTTCATGCTTAACCACCTGCAAGGACTGGTAAAGACAGCAAAGGAGGTGGGAACGATGGATCCCGCCAGGGGATCAGAAGCACCTTCAGAGTCGCCTAAAGGGGCTCGAACTCAACGTCCCCAAGTTGGTTTCCAAGAAGGCCCACTTCATACGGGCAAGGAGAAAGGAGGATGCTGAAAGACTAACACCGACAGCATTGGGCTTTTCCTCCAATTTTCCCATGCCAGCCATCAGACTGAAACCGACGTCCCTTCCCAAGTTTCCTGGCAGCAGACGTGATTTTCACAGGTGGAGAAAGGACTGGGAAGCACTCCAGAGGCAGGGAGAGCCGACCGCTTCAAGAGAGGTGAAAAAGGTTCAACTGCTGGACAGTCTTGACGACAAAGTCAGAAGAGACCTTCGCCTCAATACTTATAAAACTGCAGATGACATCTTCCGTGTTCTAGAAAACTGCTGTGGAAATCGAGCATGGAAATCGGAAGTGGGATAGTATTGGCGCAGCATGCGAGCCAAAATGCGCGGGTTGCGGCTGCGGAAACTGCCAGCCAGGCGGCAAAGGAATGACTCTTGCTGAAGAGAGGGAACTTGTATACAAATTCATATAAAATCAAAGCAATAGTGATAAGGGAGAAAGAAAGGCACGAACATTGACTTCTCTAACTTCCGTTAATGCCCCTCCTCCCCTTCTTACCCCATCCCTGACATACTTAGTTGCCCATCACTCTGCCTGTTCTCCATTTCCCTCTGGTGCTCCCCTCCCCCTTTCTTCCTCCCTAGGCCTCTGTCCCATGACCCTTTCCCTTCTCCAGCTCTGTATCACTTTTGCCAATCACCTTTCCAGCTTTCAGCTTCACTCCGCCCCCTCCTATCATTTCGCATTTCCCCCTCCCCCTCCTACTTTCAAATCTCTTAGTATCTTTCCTTTCTGTTAGTCCTGACGAAGGGTCTCGGCCTGAGACATCGACAGTGCTTCTCCCTATAGATGCTGCCTGGCCTGCTGTGTTCCACCAGCATTGTGTGTGTGTTGTTTGAATTTCCAGCATCTGCAGATTTCCTCGTGTTTGCACAATATACGAAGGATACTTCACATTATGGATCATATATACAAAAAAATAAAATCAAAGCAATAGTGATAAGCGTGTACGCTGAAAAGGCATTTGATTCGGTTAATTGGAATTTTCTTTACAGTTTTACATAGATTTGGTTTCCATAACAATTATTAAAACTATACAGGCACTATATGACAACCCTACCACTAGGATTAAAATCAATGGATATTTATCAAATAGTCTTACCCTAGAAAGGGGCACAAGACAGGGTTGTGCATGGTCAGCACTACTCTTCGCATTATATCTGGAACCATTAGCTCAATACATCAGACGAAATGGGGAATTACTAGTAAAGGGACAGAGCATAAATTGGCTTGTTACGTGGATGACATTTTGATCTATCTAGGGCAACCAACATACTCTTTACCTGATTGATGCAATCCTTTGAACAATATGGTCAATTATCAGGATACAAGATCAACACAGATAAAACCCAATTACTTTCATATTACTATAGCCCACCAAGAGAAATTGAAAGTAGATATCCCTGGGCATGGCAAACAGAGTCTTTCAAATATTTGGGCATCATTATGCCAAAAGATTAGGCAACATTATCAGAATGTAATTATCAGCCTTTATATAAAAAAAACATTAAGGAATATATAGCAAGATGGAACCTGATTCCTTTCTTTTAGTTTCAGTTCAAGGATTGAGTCTATTATAATGAATATACTGCCCATACTGTTATAGCTCTTTCAGCCCCTACCAATAGAGATTAATCAAAGTCAATTCAATGAACGGAACAAGATGTTATCAAGGTATATTTGGCAATGTAAAAGGCCTAGAGTTCATCTCAAAACTTTGCAATTAGCAAAGGAAAAGGGTGGATGCGGCCTAACTTCTCTTAGAGGTTATTACTTTGCAGCACAGTTGAGAGCTGTGATGTGCTGGAGCAACGCATCATATGACGCTCAATGGAAAAACATTGAGGAGCGGGTACTTCCCATCCCCATGCAAGCAATTTTGGCTGATAATAACTTGCAAAGGTACATAAATACTATTGATAATCCATGGGTGAAATTGACTCTTAAAATATGACAAACTACTATAAAAGAATATAATCTAGAGGGAGATACTGCAATTTTTCAATGGTGTGCATATGACTCGGATTTTACACGAAATAAATTGGATGCTAGATTTAAGGACTGGACAGCTAAAGGAATAACAGTTCTTTGCAACATAATAAAAGAAGGAACACTGTTCAGCTTTGAAATGTTGAAAGAGAAACATTTAGAAAAACAAGATTTTTATCAGTATTTATAGATGCGACAGTATGTTAATAGGATGCTTAAAATTGTAACCAAGGCAAGTACATGCATGATAGAGCTATTTAGTAAAGCATATAATTCAGATAACGGTAGTAAAATTATTTCAAGCATGTATAAGGGTTTGTCAAATCTTAAAACATATTTGACTTCATACATTAAAACAAAATGGGAGAAGCAAGGAGGGATAATTATATCTGAGGAAGAATGGACAATAATATGGAGGTATCAATGGAAGTGTACCAGTTCTCAGAAATGGAGGGAGTTCGGATGGAAAAACTTGATAAGATATAACCCAGTAGTCTGTCACAAGTATAACAATGTTTAGGTTACGACTAGAGATGACAGGGATTTGGAGTGCGGGGCTATCCAAGGAGAGAAATGTTCTTTCTTGTGAATTTGTAAGAGAGATTTTGTGCTCCTTTGCTGGGGAGATGAGAAGACGCGAATGGAGAGAGTGGGCCCTTTTTCTTTTTTTTTGTTTCCTTTACTACCTCTATAGTCAAAGTAAGAATTATAAAGCTCAATCATTTAATCACATATTGTGTACTGTTTTGTATTTCAGGGTACTGATTTGTTACAGGGGACACAACACACAGCACCCACCCAGACAAGATTTCTTAAGTTTGGCCGGGCTGCGGGTCTATCACCCCCTATATTAAGCTGAAAGCCAAAGCAAGAGTTACATAAGGTTAGATTAAAGGACACTCAGGCTGTTTACAAGAAGGGTCAGAGCCGTCTCTATTTCCTGAGGAGACTGAGGTCCTTTAACATCTGCCGGACGATGCTGAGTCTGTGGTGGCCAGTGCTATCATGTTTGCTGTTGTGTGCTGGGGCAGCAGGCTGAGGGTAGCAGACACCAACAGAAACAACAAACTCATTCGTAAGGCCAGTGATGTGTCTGGACTCTCTGACGGTGGTGTCTGAAAAGAGGATGCTGTCCATGTTGCAGGCCATCTTGGACAATGACTCCCATCCACTCCATAATGTACTGGTTAGGCACAGGAGTACATTCAGCCAGAGACTCATTCCACCAAGATGTAACACTGAGCGTCATAGGAAGTCATTCCTGCCTGTGTCCATCAAACCTTACAACTTCTCCCTCGGAGTTTCAGACACCCTGAGCCAATAGGCTGGTCCTGGACCTATTTCCACTTACCCCTAGACATTGATAGAGCTTGTTTCTTATTATTATTATTCCTACACTTCTATGTTTATTATTGCTAACCTGTTTTATATGTGTATTTGCATTATTGGTATTGTTTTGCTTATTTTACTAATAAACACCTTTAGCTAAAGTGATTTGATTACCAAATTGGGGGGCCGGTGAATCGGGATCGATTTCCCTTATCTGATCTGGTTGTGTGAGAAACCAGAAAGACAGGCAGCAGAAATGGATGTTGACGAGTTTCTGTTAAACCCTGTGGGTTTAAAGAAAGCTAAAAAGTCTGAGTTGTGGGAAATGGTGGAGTCCTTGGAACTCAAGGAGGTTAAGAAAGGGATGACGAAGGCAGAGATACAACGTAAGATAGCTGAACATTGTCACGATGCAGATATTCAAGGCGGAGTTGTTAGAACACTTTCCTGTAGGGAAAGGGGAGATCCAGTTACGTCTGGAAGAGAATTAAGTTGGAGGTGGAGGAGGCAGTAAAACAGCGACAGTTTGAGAGGGAGAAATGGCAACACGTGGATAGCGGGGCAGACCGCGGGGAAAAGTTTAATGTTAGTCAGGAGATTAGGTCAGTACCTCCATTCGAGGAGACGGACATTGATCGGTACTTCTTGCATTTTGAAAAAGTGGCCGCGAACCAGAAGTGGCCTAGAGATAAGTGGGTGGTGTTGTTACAAAGTGTACTTAAAGGGAAGGCTCAACCTGCATACGCAGCATATATGTCTGATTTGGTTAAAAAGGAATGCAATCCTTTTGGGTCAGATGGACTTGGTTCAGTGAAGAAAGGGTTAACCTTGGCACCAGAGAAAAATGAGGATTCTCAGTCACTTGTGTTAAAAGTTAGTGATGAGATAAAAGCTGGTGAGATGGATGTTATTGAAGATACTGAGGGAGAAAGTGTTACTGGACTTTTGAATAAAGTAAATGTAAAGTCAGGTTTGGTTCCAGGACTGTTGTGCAAAGGGAAGGGATCATTAATTAAACAATGGTTTGTTAACAAGGTGTTTGTTTTGAAACTTAGGATGCACAACTTGGTGATGTTGCTCAAGTATGTGATTTGGAGAGGCAGAACTTGAAGTGTTGTTTTGGCCCAGAGAGACCATCTGCTAGTGTCATTAAGGAAATTAATCAAATTAAAGATCCTGAAGATAAAATTAATGACCTGCTTAAAATTAATGAGTGGTGTGGAAGTTCAGAAAATGGGCTTAGTTTAGAAAACATTGGTGATAAGCTTTGTTTTCTGGACGAAGCTTGTGAAAGTTAAAGATGATATCATAGTAGGTTGACTGAAAGTTAAATTTAGAAGTAAAATAGAGATTACTATTTGCACAAACTTCTGTAATGTACTACATTATAATCACTCATGTATTGGTTCACTCTTTGTGATATACACCTAAGCTAAGAATTAACTCCACTGTAGAAAAAGAATTACTGTCACTTATCCTGGCATTACAGCATTACAGCATTTGTCCAGCACAGAAACCAGTGATAGTTTATACTGATCACAACCCCTTGGTATTTTTGACAAACATGAAGAATAAAAATAGATGGTTATTAAGTTGGAGTCTGTTGTTACAAGAATATGATATGAAAATACAACATGTAAAGGGAAATGATAATGTAATTGCTGATTGTTTATCTAGGTGTTAATTTGAAAGTATATCTGTGTTATCCTTGTAGTTAAAAACCACTTCTGTATTAGATTAGACTCTGTAATGTGCTTTACTAGTTAATCTTCACCCCGGTTAAAATTCTTTGAAGGGTGGGGGTGTTCTGTGTGCTGAACAGACCAGATGGAAATGGGGTCCAGAGCTGACCCTCCCCCCCCCCCCCACCTTTGAGGACTATGCTGCTAAAGAGAGAGAGAGAGAGAGAGAGAGAGAGAGAGAGAGAGAGAGAGAGAGAGAGAGAGAGATGAAGAACAGAGGTAGAGACATCTGCTACAGATTAGAGAGAGAGAGACAACTGATTTATGTATTATGGCTTCTTCACTGATGGAAAGGTAAACAAAACCTTTTGCTGCAGGGACACTTCTTTCCTCGTTAACATTCCTGAGGAGACATCAGGAGTGGCCTAGTTTGATGGACATAGACATATTGAGTTGATGGATGGCTGATACCCTGTCAGTGGGGATAAAAGACGGGTCTGGGGAGACACCCTCAGACACACCAGTGGTCACTGAAAGAGTGTTGTGCACCCACAGGAAGGTGGGGGCTTCGAGGACCGAATCAGGAGATCGGTCACAAAAGCTCACAGTGTGACGGCAGGGCTGGTGGGGGCTTGTGTGTGTGTCCACTCATGCCAGAGTGACGAGTCCACCACGGAAGAACAGTCCAGCTGAGAACGGAGGGGTCATAACCGAATGTCCACAATGGTACAATGGTACAAGAAGACAACAGAAGGTTTGCCTGCTGCAGCTGCTCAATCTCATGCTCGCTCTCTCTCACTCCCTCTCTCTCTCCTCTCTCTCTCCAACAATTGCAGCACAGCAATGGTACCTCAGCATGGACGAACTGAACTGAACTTTATATTCTCTTATGACTATTCATTTACCCCTAGACATTCATAGAGCTTGTTTCTTATTATTGATTATTATTCCTACACTTCTATGTATATTATTGCTAACCTATTTTATATGTATATTTGCATTATTGATACTGTTTTGCTTATTTTACTAACAAACACCTTTAGTTAAAGTACCACCAGACTCCAACGTATCCTTCCATTTCTGCTGGTCTGTTAACCCAGTTACGGGGTACGTAACAGCATAATTTACTTAGTATTATTTAATTATTTATGGTTTCATATTGCTATATTTCCTATTCTTGGTTGGTGCGACTGTAACGAAACCCAATTTCCCTCGGGAACAATAAAGTATGTCTGTGTCTGATTACTGAGTGAATTGCTTACCACATTCACAGCAGATGAACGGACACTCCCCGGTAAGAACTCAATGATGCACACTTGGTTGATTTGGCTGAGAAAATCTTTTGCCGAAGTCTGAGCAGGTGATCAGCCTCTACCCAGTGTGAACTCGCTGATGTACCTTCAGTTTAGATGATCGAGTGAATCCCTTCCCACAGTCTGAGCAGGTGAATGGCCGCTCCTCGGTATGAATTCGCTGGTGTGCCAGTAGGTCGGATGACCGAGTGAATCTCTTCCCACAGTCTGAGCAGATGAATGGCCGCTCCCCGGTGTGAACTCGTTGGTGCGCCAGTAGGTCGGATGACCGAGTGAATCCCTTCCCACAGTCTGAGCAGGTGAATGGCCTCTCTACAGTGTGAACTCTCTGATGTACCTTCAGTTGAGATGATTCAGTGAATCCCTTCCCACAGTCTGAGCAGGTGAACAGCCACTCACCAGTGTGAACTGACTGGTGTCTCAGTAACTGAGATGACCGGGTGAATCCCTTCCTACAGACTAAGCAAGTGTACAGCCTCTCCCCAGTGTGAACTGACTGGTGTACCTTCAGCTGGGATGAGCAAATGAATCCCTTCCCACAGTCTGAGCAGATGAACGGCCTCTCTCCAGTGTGAACTCTCTGATGTACCTTCATTTGGGATGACCAAGTGAATCTCTTCCCACAGTCTGAGCAGGTGAATGGCCTCTCCCTGGTGTGAACTCGCTGATGTACCTTCAGTTGGGGTGAGCAAGTGAATCCCTTCCCACAGTCTGAGCAGGTGAACGGCCGCTCCCCGGTGTGAATTCGCTGGTGTACCACTAGGTTAGATGACCGAGTGAATCCCTTCCCACAGTCTGAGCAGGTGAATGGCCTCTCCCCGGTGTGAACTCGCTGATGTACCTTCAGTTGGGATGACCGAGTGAATCTCTTCCCACAGTTCGAGCAGGTGAACGGCCGCTCGCCGGTGTGAACTCGCCGGTGTGCCATTAGGGCGGATGACTGAGTGAATCCCTTCCCACAGTCTGAGCAGGTGAATGGCCTTTCGCCAGTGTGAACTGACTGGTGTGTGAGTAGGTCGGATGACTGAATGAATCCCTTTCCACAGTCTGAGCAAGTGAATGGTCTCTCTCCAGTGTGAACTCTCTGATGTACCTTCAGTTGGGATGACCGAGTGAATCCCTTCCCACAGTCTGAGCAGGTGAATGGCCGCTCCCCGGTGTGAACTCGCTGGTGAGCCATTAGGTTAGATGACAAAATGAATCTTTCCCCACAAATTCAGCAGATGACCAGCTTCTGCCCAGTGTGATCTGACTAGTGTGTCACAGGTGGGAAGACGACTGAATCCCTTCTCACAAACAGAACAGGTGAATGGCCTTGTCCCAGTGTGAACTTGCTGATGTACCTTCAGTTGAAATGACCGAGTGAATCCTTCCCCGCAGTCTGAGCAGGAAGGATAATCGAGTGAATCCCTTGCTCCACATCTTAAATATCAAAAGAGGCAGCAAAACGTGTGTGTTGTGTTAGACATTCCCGTAGACGAATTCCTTGTCATTTTTAAACTGTAAAAAGATTTACAAAATCCATCAATTGGTTTAGAACAACATTTCAGCTGAGATCACTTGAGTTGTCAAGGTGTGATCTGACATCACACTGTTACAGTGAAGTTCAACCCAATTTGGAGAGAGAAATGACCTTCTAACTGGGCACAGTGCTGGTATCTGGAATGACCATCAAACTCTCTGATGTTCTTCCTGTCTCTATAAGAATGCGGCATTTCTGCCATCTCCAATCTGTGCCTTGGCTCAGTTTGACTCTCTCCATTGGTATTATTCCCTGTTCCCACTGAGCTGCATGGGTGCTGGCCCCACAGTAACTGAAACACTCTCACACAAATAGCCGGCAGAGCATTCCAAACACCCACCACTCTCTGTGTGAAAAACTTACCCCTGACATCCACTCGGTATCTATTTCCAAGCACCTTAAAACTATGTCCCCTCGTGTTAGCCATTTCAGCCCTGGGAATAAACATCTGGCTGTCCACACGATCAATACCCCTCATCATCTTATACACTTAAAAATGCTCTAAACATAAAGAATGAAATTATACATTGCTTTGAGTATTTGTCAGAAGTATACAACATTATAAGGGTAAAGATAGGGTAAATGGAAGGAGGATTTTCCACTGAGGTTGGGTGCAATGATAACCAGAACCAGAACCAGAAGTAAGTGGAAAAGTTGAAAATTTAATGGGAACATTTGGAAAAGCTCTTTACTGAAATGGTTGTGAGAGTGTGGAATGAGATGTCAGCACCAGTGGTGAATATGAGCTTGGTTTCACAATTTAAAAGAAGTTTGGATGGGAGGCTGGTGGTAGGGGTATGGAGGGTGATGGTGCAGGTAGTTGCACAGCTTAAATGGTTTTTTTCAGCATTGACTAGATGGGCCAAATAGCCTCTTTCTGTACTGAACTTCTCCATGTTTCTATGTCGGAGAAGCTGGCCAAACTTGTTTGGAAGGGAAAAGGTAGGAGTGACAATGGAGCAGCAATGGCTGGAGTTTCTGGGAGCAATTCGGAAGCTGAGTGATCGATGCATCCCAAAAAAGTGGAAGCATTGGAAAGGCAGGAGGACACAACCGTGGCTGAAATGAGAAGCCAAAGACAACATAAAAGCCAAAGAGAGGGGAAACAAAAGAGCAAACACTATTTTGAAGCTTTTAGAACCTAACAGAAGACAACTAAAAAAATCTCAGATGAACGCAGGATGTGGAATTATAATATTGTAGTCATTAATGCGTCTTGGCAGCACCCAACAGTCTGAGGCATTTAGAGGAACAAAATATCCGGGGCCTCAATATTTCCTGAAAGTCAAGTTTTCTGCACTGGTTACGTTTCAACTTTTATGTTGTTAGGCACATACAAACTCTGCACTCTCAAAATTTCACTTCTCAAAGCCTCCCACTTACCAAGTACTCCTTTTCCAGGAAACAGCCTGTCCCAAACCACACTTGTCAGATCCTTCCTGATACTATCAAAATTGACCTTTCTCCAATTTAGAATCTCAACCCGTGGTCCAGACCTCTCTTTTTCCATCTTTATTCTGAATTTCATGGCATTATGATCACTAATGTCTGTCACCAGCCCTGATCATTTCCTAACAGCTTATTGCACACTTCTACATCAGGAATTTTACATACTGATTAAGGGCACATTTGAGAAACTCTACCCCATCTACCCCTTTTACACTATTCGAGTCGCAGTCAATACAGGTAGTCCCTGAGTTACGAAGTCTGACTTACGGACAACTTGTACTTACGAACCGAGGAAGGAGAATGCAGTCCGCCATTTTAAGTCATTGCCATTGACACTGTGTTGAGTGTTTAACTTTGTATTGGGCTTAAATTTTTCTTAGTAAGATTTACCCTGACCTCACACCCCCCTCCCGCCATTCCTGTCAGCTGGTGGCGCAGTCAGCTCAGCACCGGGCTAGAGAACGGAGGTTCCCGAGTTTGTTTTAGTGACAGACTGCTCCCGTGCCGGGTTGATGTCGATCCAGTGACTCCCGTACCCTCCATGCAGGGTTGGTGTCGAGCTCGCAACTCGACCTCGTAAAAAAAAACACTGCCACCTCCAGTTTAAATTCCCACACAGAATATTGTGGAAGATCAAATACCCAAACCCAGCACAACCCCAAGTCCCATTTAACCTGTCTCAGTGTGGTGCAGTTCAGGACCTGGGGAATTTAGTGCTGCAGTTCTTAGGACCCAGTGGACCTCGGGAGCTGGCGCAGGTCGGCACCCACCGCCTGCAGTGTTTCTGTTCCATTGACAGGAAGCGATCGCATTTGAAAATAAAGTGCGAATAATAAAGCGTTTGGAAAGAGGTGAAATGCCATCTGTCATTGGAAAAGCGTTAGGCTACAGTCGGTCAACTATCGTAACACATCTAAATGATAATGGATAAATTGAGAATAATGGAGCATGTGAAAGTCCCTGCCATGATGAAAGCTACAATTATTACTAAGCAACACGATAGTTTAATTATTGGAATACTTACATTTCTTAACTGTTTTATATGCATAGAAAAGTAAAATATATACTATATACTAAGACAAATGTTTGACTAACTGACGCTAAATAATATCGGATGTACTTGTTCCGACATACGTACAAATCTGTCTTAAAGATTGACTCAGGTACGGAACTCATATGTAACCCAGGGACGGCCTGTATATGGAAAGTTAAAATCACTTACTGAATCAACTTTTGTTTCTCGGCATGGTCTGCAATCTCTCTACAAATTTGTTCCTCTACATCCCTAAGACTGTTGGGTGTAAACAAGTTCCAATAATGTGTACAATATCATAATTCCCTTTCCTGAGCTCATCTGGCTTTCCTACGATGCTTCTTGCATTGTGACATACACAACTCAGCACATTCATCGTACCATGCTCAACCATGACTTCAATGTTTGTCTAAATGAGACTCACCAAACTTTCTCCTGACTGAGTCAATGGAAATTCTAAGTCAGAAGGGTTCTCTCCAGTTGATGCTCTCAATCCTCGGGCTGGTTCACTTGTTGCTGTTCCCTTCTTCAGCTGTGGTTTGCTTCCAGTTGGGGTATTTCTTCCAATAGACCTCTCACCGCAGGTCTAACTTTAACCAGAGAGATAATAAAGCACATTAACAATAAAAAAGGAGAACCAAACATTTCTGCTTAATGTTACTAAGAACAAAACTCACTGGAAGTTAAAAGTTGAATGCAGATATAATGATCTCAGTAAACAATCTTTTATTGTCCGTCACATGTCACAAAATAATATGGGATAAGGAGCCATCATTCAGTCAGGAACAGAATTAGATGATTCAATCCATCTGGTCTGCCCCACCATTCAACCCTGGTTGATTTTTATTCCAACACAATATTCCTGCCTTCCTCCTGTAACCCTGCAGCTACTTAGCAATCTGGAATATATTAATCTCTGTCATAAATATACCCAAATGGCAGCCTCAACCAACCTCTGCTGCAACAAACTCCACAGATCAGACATCTTTTGGACAACACATTTTTTCTCAGTTTTAAAGTTTCTCATCTTTATTCTGAGATTGTGCTTTCATATCACAGACTCTCTGTCTAATGGAAACCACCTCTCCATGTCCACTGTAACCAGGCTTTTCAGCATTTGGTAGGTTTACTTAACCATACATCCCTCCACCACCCCCACCGTCCCTCTGAACTCCATTGACCATAGGTCCAGAACAATCAAATGCTCCTCACACATAAATCCAATCTTTCCTGAAATTATTCATGTGAACCTTGTTAGCAACAACTGTACTGAACACATTTCCAGGAAAACCAGACAAATTGCTACCAGGTTAATTTATAGGGAAAGTTGTGCTTTCTTCACTGTTGTACCAGCACAGAATGAGCCATTTCCATTCCCAGGTTAAATCATGTCAATTTCAGGAAATATCAACCAGTCCAGGGTGAATGTAATAAAAAGAAGCTGCAATTACCAGAAATGCTCAGCAGGTAAGGAACAGCTGTAGGGACAGGAACAAACATTACAATTCAGGTTAATAACGTTTCGTCAGAATGACTTCAAACATTTTCAGTTTTTAGTGCAGATCTCCCGCAACTTCAGATTCTGCTTGACTTGCACCGAGTGGCCAACAGGTGACAGTGAGAGGGGGGATTTCTAAACACAGTTTGAACACCAAACTTGCAGGTTTATTTTTACTGCTGTAAACACAGAAAAGCCCATTTACTCATAGCCACTCCTCAGATTAGTAATCAATGCTTCCAAAGGAACTCCAGAAACAAACACCTGATCCTACAACAGAAGTACACACTTAACACCTCATAAGCCCAAGCAGCTCAATCCCGGGTCCATTTTACCTGGATCAAAAACTGTGTTATCCCAGGACCAAACCTCACAATCACACAGCTGAATCTGCTGCTCACCGACCCTGAGAGCTTCACACATCATCCCTGAATCTGGGTAGTGCAGTCCGGGATTTCCCCACAACCAATGTGCAGCTGCTCGAAATTTCTGCTTCATTGCAGAAGGATGACCATCCAGCCCCTTCTGTAGAAACACTAACCAAAGTCAAAGCCATCACAGGACTAGAGTCCAAGCACCAACTCTCCCAGTACTCTTTGCTGACTGTAATATGATGAAGTGTGTCAGCCCGTCACTGTTCATAAACTAGCACCTCCACACCAATACACATCAGAACTGGTACCTGATGACCCTCTGCCATTCCAGCTAACAAAAAGTGATTTTGGAAATAACTCAGTGAGGTCAAAGGTGTAAAAGAATAGTTCACAATGAAGACAATGGTTAGAGGGACTGCTGATATATATCACTGAAAAGGTGTGATACAGGGTGGACCAAGGTTGACCCAGATAGTTGATGCATATCACTGAAGCTGGGGGGAGAGAGACTGGACAGAGGTTGAACAAGATGGGCAGGGAATGAGCAGATGGAACCAGATGGGAGAAGAGATCAAGGACAATCACTGATGGTTCTCCAGCAATATGCAGATACTGAATTAATGGTACATACTACTGTATAAAGGATTCTAAAATGACAAAGTTAGAACAAACAGTAAGAACTTTGCCAGATATAGTTTGATCCTCACCGTATTTTTATCAACAAGCTTTCCATCTGGACACTTCATGCTTTTTATGGTAACTACTCTGCTCATGACTGTGAGGATCTGCAGAGACCTTTGGATCCAGATCAGCACATCACAGAAACCACTCTCCCCCCTAGACTTCCCAGTCCCTTGGTAAAGCAGGCATTTAAATCAAAGATGCCCACAACCTGGGACGTTCTCCTTTCTCACCCACCCCAGTCCGGGAGAAGACACAACAGCCACAAAGCTCACGGACAAATGTGAGGAGCCTCAGGAAACGAGACGAGTTGGGGGAAGTTAACGGGACTCAGTGGCCAACATCAGATTTCCCCAACACAACATGTGATCTTGCATCACAAACCGGAGGGCGGGAGAGTTCTGCAGGAGAAAGCCTTATGTGACCTGTCCGTGGGTCACCCATTTCAACTCTGCAGAAATAGACAGCCTGGGCTCCAGTTCTGGATCGTTCAATGCAGATTAAGTGAAGTCGACACATTTCTGACCAGCCCAAATAATCAGAAAATAAATGAGTAATTGGTCCTCAGTTTGGGGCTCACGGATCATCAGATCTCCCCGCTCGGGATCGGTCTCAATACTCACCGATGGGAAAGCGATATCTTTGGCCCACAGACTGTGATCCGACCCCTGGCTCCCCCACCCAGGAGGCGAGGACACCTTCCCCGATCCCACAGACAATCCACTTCAGCACTGAGCGGAAAGGAAAACACCGCCCAGTCGGAGTCTGTGAACATGAGCAAAGGGATTGTTACATCGGCGGTTAAATGGGAGGGGCAAACAGGATCACGTGACTGGTGGGATCTCCCACCCCAGGCAGAGTGTCTAGCTAGCCACCACTTTGTGGAAAGAGACAACCTTACCACTTACATCTCATCTCACCTTAAATGTATTAGACATTTCAACCCCCAGAAAAAATATACCATCTGTCCACTCAGATTCAGGTTTATTATCACTGGCGTGCGTCATGAAATTGGTTAATTTTGCAGCAGCAGTTCAATGCAATACATAATATAGAAGAAAAAATAAAATAATAAAAATAAATAACTAAATCAATTACAGTATACATATATCTGGGACCATTGCTCGTCGTGATTTTTATAAAATGACCTGGATGAGGAAGTGAAGGGATGTGTTAGTAAATTTGCTGATGACACAATGCTTGGGGGTGTTGTGGATAGTGTGGAGGGTGTTAGAGGTTACAGCGGGACACCGAAAGGATGCAAAACTGGGCTGAGAGGTCGCAATTGGAGTTCAACCCGGATAAGTTTGAAGTTGTTCATTTTGTTTGGTCAAACATGATGGCAGAATATAGCATTAATGATAAGACTCATGGCAGTGTGGAGGATCAGCGAGATCTTGGGGCCCAAGTCCATAGGACACTCAAAGCTGCTACGCAGGTTGACTCTATGGTTAAGACAACATATGGTGCATTGACCTTTATTAATCGTGGGAATGCGTTTAGAAGCTGAGAGGTAATGTTGCAGCTATACAGGACCCTGGTCACACTCCACTGTGCTCAATTCTGGTCACCTCACTACCGGAAGAATGTGGAAACCTTAGAAAGAGTGCAGAGGAGGTTTACAAGGATGTTGCCTGGATTGGGGAGCATGCCTCATGAGAATAGCTGAGTGAACTCGGCCTTTTCTCCTTGGAGTGACGGAGGATAAGAGGTGACCTGATAGAGGTGTATAAGATTATGAGAGGCATAGGTTGTGTTCAAGGGTTCAATGTCCATTTGGCAATCAGATGGCAGAGGGGAAGAAACTGTTTCTGAATCACTGAGTGTGTGCCTTCAGGCTTCTGTACCTCGATATCTGATGGTAACATTGAGAAAAGGGCAGCCCTGGGTGCCGGAGTTCCTTAACAATGGACGCTGCCTTCTGAGACACTGCTTCTAATCCTCTGGTAATCTTATAAACATCTATCCAGTCTCACCCCAGAGAAAACAACATAAGATTGTCCAAAGTCCCGTTATAGCTCATGCCCTCTAATCCATGCAGTATCCTGGTAAACCTCTTCTGCACCATCTCCAAAGCCCCGATATCCTTCCGAGAATGGGGGCGACCAGAACTGTATGAAACACTCCAGATGTGGGGTAACTAGTTTTTCAAAGCTGCAACACAACTTCATGAGTTTTGAACTCAGTGCTTCAACTAATAAAGACAACCATGCCATTTGCCTTCTTAACCACCCGATCAATCTGTGCAGTCTCTTTCAGGGAGCGATGCACTTGGAGTCTAAGATCCCTCTGATCATCAACACTGTTCAGGGTTTTGCATTTAACAGTGTACTGTCTCATGCATTCGACCTACCGAGCTGCCAAGATGATCATCACTAATCAAATCTCACTGAGATTTCTCAGGTCCTGTTGAATTTATTGCCAACTGCACAAGTACGGGAAGGTACAGGTACAGAGAAACACTGACTTGTGGCAGCATCACAGGCAAGTACATTCAGATAACACACGGAGCATAAATTGTACAATTCTCTGTCAGTAACAATACAGAAACATGTTTTACTTCATCCTGCTAATCGGACCAAAACAACGGGCTGAGCGCCGGCTCATCCCAGACGGTTCGGTGTGAAGGTCTCACAACCCGGACCGACCCCGGCAGATTCTGTGAAGGAAGCGAGGCGAGGCCGCCAGTTCGGGAAAGTTCATCCCCTCCCCCTTCAGGTTTCACCGATCACCTTGTGTTTCTCTCTCCCTCCCCCACCCCCACCTTTTATTTTCCAGTCCTGCCGAAGGGTTTCGGCCGGTAATGTCGACTGTATTCTTCCCCAAGATTCTGCCCGGCCTGCTGAGTTCCTCCAGCATTTTGTGCGCGTTGCTCGCATTTCCAGCATCTGCAGATTTTCTCTTGTTTGAGTTCGGGAAAGTTAACTCTCTACCCAACGTCAGACCTCCCCGCTCGGGACCAGCTTCAATACTCACCGAAGGGAAATTGTTGGTGTTGCCCCGCAGAGAATAATCCGTCTCCGGCTCCCCGTCCAAGGGGGCGAGAACCCCCTCCCGATCCCGATCTCACCGCCGTCCAGCTTTCACAAAGAACGAAAAAACAACACTGCCGTTCCCAGGAATGTAAGCATGCGCAATATGCTTATTGCGTCACGGGCATTGGGCGGAGCCTCGGAAAATGCTGACGATCCGCGGTAAAACAGGATCACGTGACTCGGTGACTGTTCCTCCCCCTTCACATATTGCCCGACCCACCGCCGCATTTAGATAGATAGATAGATAGATAGATAGATAGATTGATACTTTATTCATCCCCATGGGGAAATTCAACATTTTTTCCAATGTCCCATACACTTGTTGTAGCAAAAACTCATTACATACAATACTTAACTCAGTAATAATATGATATGCATCTAAATCACTAACTCAAAAAAAGCATTAATAAAAGCTTTTAAAAAAGTTCTTAAGTCCTGACAGTTGAATTGTAAAGCCTAATGGTTAGATGCATATCATTTTATTACTGAGTTAAGTACTGTATGTAATTAGTTTTTGCTACAACAAGTGTATGGAACATTGGAAAAAATGTTGAATTTCCCCATGGGGATGAATAAAGTATCTATCTATCTATCTATCTATCTATCTATCTATCTTCATCCTGTCTGAGGAGCATTGCATCGATAGTAACCTGTCGCTGAAACTGCTTCTCTGTCTCTGGATGGTGCTATGTAGAGGATGTTCAGGGTTTTCCATAATTGACCGTAGCCTACTCAGCGCCCTTCGCTCAGCTACCGATGTTAAACTCTCCAGCACTTTGCCCACGACAGAGCCCGCCTTCCTTACCAGCTTATTAAGACGTGAGGCGTCCTTCTTCTTAATGCTTCCTCCCCAACACGCCACCACAAAGAAGAGGGCGCTCTCAACAACTGACCTATAGAACATCTTCAGCATCTCACTGCAGACATTGAATGACGCCAACCTTCTAAGGAAGTACAGTCCTTTGTAATTTCCCAAATTATTTCATTATTTCCCTATATTATTTCCATATTTACACCAGACACGTATTTAGTTTTTCCCTCCATATCTTCCCCGATCCCTTTCCCTCCAGCCCCAGGTCACAGAGTTCTCAGGGTTATAATTTCGATTCCCATCCCATCCCGACACACAATTCAGACCCACACAGGAAATGTGCGGGTTTCAGTTAAATCAATCTATGTTTATAAACACTTAATTATTAGCCCAGCCGTTAAACCGATAAAGCTCGAGTACAGCAGCACGTGGGTGACGTAACACACCGCACCCGTCAGGGCAGATCCCGGTGTGGGAAGCCCATGTGTGACGTCAGGCGAGTGGGGGGGAGCTGTGTGACGTCACCTGTGGGGGAGCGCTCGTATTTAAAAGCACTTTAATGGATTTTTCGGTGGGACAACAACATTAATCACGGGTTTCATCACTGAATCCCGTGTTGTGGGATGTGAAGTCCCCTGTTATGTGTCCGGCTGTGCCGTGTTGTTGGTGGAGTGGGCAGCGTGGTGTTTGTCTCGATTCGGGTCACAACACCAGAATTGCCAGCGGGGTCCACACACAGTGTATTAGTCAACAGAAAACCTCTCGTCCCTACAGTCTTTGTCTCCTGGTAAACTCAACACCCTGACAGTGTGGACCATAGATACCCCTGCCTCTCAGAGTCAGGGAATCACTCAGACAGCTGATCGCTGAGAGGATTTATATTTATTGGTCATTAAAGTTCACCCAGATTCGTTTGGACGGATTTGATGTGGAGTTCGGGGTGTCACAGTGAAAGGGCCGGACGGTCGAACTCTCTCCGTTGTCCAAACATCCTTCCAGGTGAGGCGACACTTCACCTCTGAATCTTCCGGGGTCGCCCGTTGTGTCCGCTGCTCCCGACGTGGCCGCCTCGACACTGGTGACACCGGCTCCTCCGCAGTTGTGTGGGGTAGGGTTGTTTTTTTTTGGGGGGGGAGGGCTGTCGACGATATTGTTCCCTTTTGTGCGGGAGGGGTGGATTTTGGGGGTTTGATGATCGGGATGCTGTCTTTTTGATGCGGGGGTTGAGGTGGGAGTTTGATTTTTCTCTCTGAACGACTTTCATGCTCTTTCTTTGTTTCGTGGTTTTCCGGAGAAGAAAAAAAAGCTCAAGAATTGTTTACGGATACCTGCTTTGATAATAAATTAACCTTTGAACTATCCGCTCCGAGCGGGACTTCCTGGTGTCCAAACATTTTCATTCCGATTCCCACTGGGGAATCTATTGATGTTGAAAATGATCATAACATGATAAGGAACGGCTACAAGTGGCACATGCAACTCGTTCATTATCTGATCCAGAAACACGTTGTGCCCAGATTGAAAAAGAATTGCTCAGCATTTTGTTTCCTTGTGAGGCATTTCATCAGTTTGTGTCAGGGCAATCTTTTAATATTGAAAATGATCATAAACCTCTGATTGCATTGTTTTATGCGGGGGGTGGGGTGGGAGTGTGGTTTTTCTCTCTGATAGATGCTGCCCGGCCGGCTGAGTGGTGGTGTCAGTGACCTCTGTATCAGAGAACAACACGGGTTTCTAACTCCTCCTGTGAGATATAAATGTCCTCACAGTGGATTCGGTTCAGCTGGCATATCTGGAGTTTGCAAAGGGAAAGGGAATAGGGAAGAGGCTGAGGAGAGAGAGTTTTAATTAGCAAACCATCGTCCGGGATGGAGGGGTACAGGAGCTGTCTGATAGATCGTTTTACAGTGATTGTATTTTTAAATAATCTCACAGACGGTGACTGAGGAAGAGGCTTGTTGGTGGAGGATACCCGGAGGTGAGCAGGTCAGACACGGTATCAGGAGACTGACAGTGATGTGATTTCCTGTGTCACGGGTACAGACAGTCGTCTCAAGTGAGGAGTTTGTGTGGAGATGCGGCTTCCCTGGAGGTGGAGGAAAGAGGACACACCAACAGGTGGAACCAGCTGTGGGAGGACATGGTTTGTCAGGTCTGACGACGAGCTGAAAGTACCATAACCTTCAGACTGAATCAGAAAACCATTCTGAGGGTATTTGAAATGTCAGAAGCAGGGGAGATGTGATCCCATGTCTCCATCAGACCCTCAGTGAGATGGCTCCAGTTATAACGTGCAGGGATGAAAGCACAGTGTTTGGAGTCTGATTTAATCACTGATTCTGACACAGTGAGAGGGTTAGTTTTGCTGTGAGGCAGCAACATTAATGGAAGAAGACACAGAAACTTCATCAATTGCCAGTTGTTTAGCAGAAGTGATCAATCTCTATGCTACCTTGACAGAAACTGATACTGACAGTGGTGACAAAGGGGTACAGTCTGGTTTATTTCAGGTTGGAGAGGGGTGTGGAGTCCGGAGTGGAGGATCACACAGCATGGAAACAAGCCTTTGGCCAGCCATACCTGTTCTGACCATCCACTCACTGTCTACACTGGTCCCATTTATCAGAACTTGGTTCACAGCCGACTGTATCTCGGCAGTTTCAATGCTCATCCTCTTCGTAAATGTTGTGAAGGGACCTGCGTCCACCACCACCTCGGGCAGTGTGTTCCAGTTTTCAGCTACCCTCTGAGTGAGAAATCTCTTCCTCAGATACCTCTAAACCTCTTCATCCTCTGTTTAAATCCATGCCCTCTGATCTGTGACACCTCTGTCCCAGGATCGTGGCCGATATGGGCATCAGTGAGGCCTTTGATAACGTACACATGCTAAGTTGCTGTGGAAAGTCAGATCACACGGGATCCAGGGAGAGCTGGCTCACTGGATGCACAGTTGTCTTGATGGTAGGAAGCAGAGAGTGATGATGGGAGGCTGTTTATTGGATTCGAGGCCCGGGCCTAGTGAGGTTCCCCAGGGTTACACCCCATTGCTCTCATTATTCATTGATATTTAATTATATTTGCATTTGCACAGTTGGTTGAATTCTGTGCTCTACTTGATCTTTCATTGATCCTGTTATTATTCTAAAGATTTGCTAAGTGTTCCTGTAGGAAAAACTATGTCAGGGTTTTATGTGGTATGTGACTATATAAAATTTATGTACTCTGATAATAAAATTTACTTTGAACATCAACCATTGCTACTTGACATCTCGATCAATAATCTGGTTAAGAATATACAGGATATGGAGAGTAGGTTTGCAGCAAGTTCAAACAATTAGTTTTTCTCAAAAATATTATGTATAATCTCTCTGCTCTGTTTCCCTCTCCACACTCGACCACCCCTCCCTTTACTGTCTTCCCTCTCTGCCCCGTCCTCCCTCTCACCCTACCATTGGACAAAAGTTCAGGGTGAAAGTGAATTATCTGAGGGGAATCTGAAGGGGAATTCTTCACTGGGAGGTTGGTGAGAGGGTGGAATGAGCTGCCAGTGGAACTGGACGATGTGGGTTTGGTTTAGACACTAAAGAGGAATTTGGGTGAGGACTTGGATGGGAGGTGTATGGGGGCTCTGGTGCAGGTAGCTGGAAATGGGCAGTAACAACAAAAACAGGTCGGCATTGACTAGAAGGGCTGATGGGCCTGTTTCATTGCTGCTTGGCTCTGTGATTCTAATAATATTGTGATTTGTAATTTCCACAGTAAGTACATTGCTACTAACGTCTGAACCCAGAAATTTGCCCAAACAGGAATTGAAAGACTCTTGGCTGGCTACAAAAAGTGTCTACAAGCTGTGATACTTGCCAAACAAGGTGCTACTGAACATGTAGGGCGCCCAAACATTTGCTTCTGGCCCTTTCCCTTTTTTTTGTTATTTTCAAACTGTAATAGATTGAAATAAAAATGTAATCTTCCTTAAATATTAAAGAAATGTGTCATCTCTAACTTTATGCCTTTTGGAAATCAGGTCGTCTTTTACTCGCTGATCTATTCACAGTAGCAGAAATTTTGACAAGGGGTCAAAATCACGGAAAATCAGATCGCTACTGGAAGAGTGGATTGGGAAAATCAATTTGGCAATGGATCTCAAGAGAGAGAATTTCTAGAATGTCTACGAGATGGCTTTTTAGAACAGCTTGTTGTTGAGCCCACTAGGGGATCGTCTGTACTGGATTGGGTATTGTGTAATGAACCAGAGGTAATTAGAGAGATGGAAGTGAAGGAACCCTTAGTGATGACAACATGATTGAGTTCACTGTGAAATTTGAGAAAGAGAAGCCGAAATCAGATGCGTCGGTATTTCAGTGGAGTAAAGGAAATTACAGTGGCATTAGAGAGGAACTGGCCAAGGTTGACTGGAAAGGGACACGAGCGGGAAGGACGGCAGAGCAGCAGTGGCTGGAGTTTATGCGAGAAGTGAGGAAAGTGCAAGACAGATATATTCCAAAGAAAAAGAAGTTTTCGAATGGATAAAGGATGTAACCGTGGCTGACAAGAGAAGTCAAAGCCAAAGTAAAAGCAAAGCAGAGGGCAAACAAGGAAGCAAAAATTAGTGTGAAGACAGAGGATTGGGAAGTTTTTTAAAAACTTACAAAAGTAAAGTATGAAGGTCATTAATAGAGAAAAGAAGAACTATGAAAGAATGATAGCAAATAATATCAAAAAGGATACTAAAAGCTTTTTCAAGTATGTAAAGAGTAAAAGACAGGTGAGAGTAGCTATAGGACTGAAAGAAAATGATGCTGGAGAAATTGTAAATGGAGATAAGGAAATGGCAGAGGAACTGAACTGACTCCATGTGTGTATATGCAATTATGATAAGAAATACAGACCAGAAAACTTAAATGAGAAGCTGGCTCAGAAAAATAAATCATCACTCTGGAAGAAAACATTAACCAGTGAAATGAGTATGACCCTCCATGGGAGACATCCCAATGATCTGAGCAGACGAGATGGTGACAAGGAAGCATCGAGCACCTAACTGAGAGTTGGAGACTTCTCCCCAAAAACAGAGGAGTTCCTTGCGGAAATACAGGATGAGGTGGGTAACAAAAGTAAAACAAATCGAAACTTCATGAAATACAAACAAACAAGGCAGTAAGTGCAGAAAAGGCCAAGAGAAACCAGACACAGTCCAACACATTCCAGGATCCTGCGGCAGTTTAACTCAATCTGATTACTTACGCAGGTACAATCAAGAGGCAAATATCATTCACCAAAATCTTGCCTTAAAATACAAATGGATGAATGACCACGGTAACTTCATTAAGGCACCATAAATTCAAGCCTGATTCAGTTAAGGACATAATCTCACAATTTATATGATAATCAATACATTATTTCAGATAGGATCATCTCAAATAACCATTTGGATATAATATTACAGGATAAACAAGCAGGAATAACTCCCTCAATAGGTATAACCATTCTCAGCACACACATGTGCCTCCACCACAGGCATTGTTCGTCAGTCAGATAACCAAATTATTTCGTCTGCCAATTAGCGTCCAAATACAGGACAAAGTAGTTAACAAAAGAAAACAAAATCAGAATACTTGAAATACAAACAAACAAGGCAGTAAGTGCAGAAAAGGCCAAGTGAAACCAGACAAAATCCAACACTTTCCAGGATCCTGCAGCAGTTTAACTCAATCTGATTACTTACAGAGGTACAATCAAGTGGCAAATATTATTCACCAAAATCTTGCTTTAAAACACAAACTCACGAATGCCCTCCATCACCTCATGAAGGCACCATAAATTCAAGCCTGATCCAGTTTTAGAGTCAAAATTTTACAAATTATATGATCATCAATACATTATTTCAGATAGGTCAATCCATCTGGTTATATTACAGGATAAACAAGCAGGAACAACTCCCCCAATAGATAAAACCATTCCCAACACACACGTGTTCCTCAACCAGTGGAGCACCTCACCACAGGTAGTGTTTGTGTCATCAGTCAGATAACCTAATTACATTCTCCGTCAATCTGCTTCCAAATGTCATTCGTTGCCATGCCCCGCTGCTGAATCCCTTCTCCTCATCATACGTTCTTACCCCGACCATCGTCCAGGGCCCAAACTCTGCTCTGTGCAGACCTGCCTCTGGTTTCTGACCCAGCTTCGTTGAAAATCCAATTGATGGTTTCCCACTCTGTTTTCAGTCTTTAGAGGACAGTGGTGTTCGCTAACAACACTTTAGAAGTGGGGAAAGTGACCCATAATGTGGACATGAGTCATGATTGAGGAGGTTAACTACCAATGTCATTCTTCCTCAGCCCAGAGATTTGAGGGGTGAAGAACATCTCAGACAATGTGCAGTCAGCTCCACTTCTTCAGTCTGCAGAAAATTCAAGGGAAACCTCTTCGCCCACAGAGTGGTGACTGTTTGGACCTCATCCCAGGGAGAGTGAAAGGTGAACAACAGGGGAGGATTTGAAAGATCTGTTGTGTAACAGAATCACTGGCAGGGTTCAGCCAGCCTGAGTTGACTCTCTACTGTATACTAGGTGTGTTATAAATTCACTAAGTACCGCAGACAGTGATTAAAATAGAGCTGATTCAGTTGTCACAGATCTAGTCCCATTAAAGGTGAATATGCAGCAGAAGAAACTCCTCCCATGCCTGGTGAGCAGCAGCAATAATTGCAGAGTTCAGCACCGACAATCACTCTCGAAATTGCATTCAGCAACGGTGATGGACAAATATTCAGCATGAAGCTTATTGAAACTTTCTCCCCAGTGTGAACCCGGTAGTGTGTCACAAGTGTAACACACTGTAAGGTTTCACCACTGTAATGTAATGGCCTCTCTGTAACGTTTCACTGCTAAGGTAATGGTTTCTCTGTAGCAGCAATGTCGAGGTTACAACTAGAGATAACAGGGTTTTGGAGTGCGGGGCTATCCAATGACAGAAATGTTCTTTCCTGTGAGTCTGGATGAGAGAATTTCATGGGCTTTTTCTGGGGAGAGATGAGAAGCCACAAATGGACAGAGCGGGCCCTGTTTTTTTTTTACTTCACTAACCCTATAGTCAAAGTAAGAATTATCAATCACATATTGTGTACTGTTTGTTATTTTGGGGTACTGATTTGTAACAGGGGACACGGCACAGCATCCACCCACATTTGGCCGAGCCAGGGGGCTATCACCCCCTATATTAAGCTGCTAGCCGGAGTGAGAGTTACATAAGGTTAGATGACTGAGTGAATACATTCCCACATTAACAGGAGGAGAACGGCCTCTCCCCAGTGTGAACTGACTGGTGTGTCAGTAGGCGAGATGACCGAGTGAATCCCTTCCCACAGACTGAGCAGGTGAATGGCTTCTCCCCAGTGTGAACTGACTGGTGTGACAGTAGGCGAGATGACCGAGTGAATCCCTTCCCACAGTCTGAGCAGGTGAATGGCCTCTCCCCTGTGTGAATTCGCTCATGTACCTTCAATTGAGATGATTGAGTGAATCCCTTCCCACAGAATGTGCAGGTGAACGGCCTCTCCCCAGTGTGAACTGACTGGTCTGTCAGTAGGCGAGATGGCCGCGTGAATCCCTTCCCACAGTCTGAGCAGGTGAATGGCCTCTCCTCTGTGTGAATTCGCTCATGTACCTTCAATTGAGATGATTGAGTGAATCCCTTCCCACAGAATGTGCAGGTGAACGGCCTCTCCCCAGTGTGAACTGACTGGTGTGCTTGTAGGCCAGCTAACTGTGTGAATCCCTTCCCACAGTATGAGCAGGTGAACGGCTTCTCCCCAGTGTGAACTGACTGATGTGTCAGTAGGCGAGATGACCGAGTGAATCCCTTCCCACAGTCTGAGCAGGTGAATGGCCTCTCCCCTGTGTGAATTCGCTCATGTACCTTCAATTGAGATGATTGAGTGAATCCCTTCCCACAGTCTAAGCAGGTGAACGGTCGTTCCCCAGTGTGAACTGACTGGTGTGCTTGTAGGCCAGCTAACTGTGTGAATCCCTTCCCACAGTCTGAGCAGGTGAACGGCCTCTCCCCAGTGTGAACTCGCTGATGTACCTTCAATTGAGATGACCGAGTGAATCCCTTCCCACAGTCTGAGCAGTTGAACGGCCTCTCCCCAGTGTGAACTAAATGGTGTGCTTGTAGAGTAGCTAACTGTGTGAATCCCTTCCCACAGTCTGAGCAGGTGAACGGCCTCTCCCCAGTGTGAACTCGATGATGGACCTTCAGTTGAGATGACGAAGTGAATCCCTTCCCACAGTCCGAGCAGGTGAATGGCCTCTCCCCAGTGTGAACTCGCTGATGTACCTTCAGTTGAGATGACCGAGTGAATCCCTTCCCACAGTCTGAGCAGGTGAATGGCCACTCTCCAGTGTGAACTGACTGGTGTGTCAGTAGGCAAGATGACAGAGTGAATCCCTTCCCACAGTCTGAGCAGGTGAACGGCCTCTCGCCAGTGTGAACTGACTGGTGTGCTTGCAGGCTGGATAACTGTGTGAATCCCTTCCCACAGTCTGAGCAGTTGAACGGCCTCTCCCCAGTGTGAACTGACTGGTGTGCTTGCAGGCCAGATAACTGTGTGAATCCCTTCCCACAGTCTGAGCAGGTGAATGGCCTCTCTCCAGTGTGAACTCGCTGATGTACCTTCAGTTGAGATGACAAAGTGAATCCCTTCCCACAGTTTGAGCAGGTGAATGGCCTCTCTCCAGAGTGAACTGACAGGTGTACCTTCAGTTGAGATGACCGAATGAACCCCTTCCCACATTCTAAGCAGGTGAATGGCCACTCTCCAGTGTGAACTGACTGGTGTGCTTGCAGGCCAGATAACTGTGTGAATCCCTTCCCACAGTCTGAGCAGGTGAATGGCCTCTCCTCAGTGTGAACTCGCTGATGTACCTTCAGTTTAGATGATGAAGTGAATCCCTTCCCACAGTCTGAGCAAGAGAACGGCCTCTCCCCAGTGTGAACTGACTGGTGTGCTTGTAGGTTAGCTAACTGTGTGAATCCCTTCCCACAGTCTGAGCAGTTGAACGGCCTCTCCCCAGTGTGAACTCGCTGATGTACCTTCAGTTGAGATGATGAAGTGAATCCCTTCCCACAGTCTGAGCAAGTGAACGGCCTCTCCCCAGTGTGAACTGACTGGTGTGCTTGTAGGCCAGCTAATTGAGTGAATCCCTTCCCACACTCTGAGCAGGTGAATGGCCTCTCCCCAGTGTGAACTCGCTGATGTATCTTCAGTTGGGATGAGTAGGTGAATCCCTTCCCACATTCCAAGCAGGTGAATGGCCTCTCCCCAGTGTGAACTTGCTGGTGAGCCATTAGGTCAGAAGACCGAGTGAATCCTGCCCCACAACTTCAGCAGATGACCAGCCTCTGCCCAGTGTGAACTGACTGGTGTGTCCACAGGTGGGAAGACAACTGAATCCCTTCTCACCCACAGAACAGGTGAATGGCCTTGTCCAGTGTGAACTTGCTGATGTACATTCAGTTGAGAAGATCCACTGAATCCATTCTCACAGTCTCAGCAGATGAACGACCTCTCCCCTGTGTAAAATGACCGCTGTGCCAGTGGGTCAGATGACCAAGTGAATCCCTCCCCACAGCCTGAGCAGGAAGGATGATCAAGTGAATCCCTTGCTCCACTTATTAAGTATCTGGACAGAGACAGCAAAATTGACGTGTTGTGTTCGAGATTCCCGTAGATAAATTCCTTGTTTTTAGCCTGTAAAAAGATTTACAAAATCCATCAATGTGTGTAGGGCAACTTTTCATATGAGATCACTTGAGTTGTCAAGGTGTGATCTGGCATCACACTGTTACAGTGAAGTTCAACCCAAGTTGGAGAGAGAAATCATCTAACTGGGCACAGTGCTGGTATCTGGAATGACCATCAAACTCTCTGATGCTCTTCCTGTCTATATAAGAATGGGGCATCTCTGCCATCTCCAATCTGTGACCTGGCTCAGTTTGACTCTCGCCATTGGTATTGGTCCCTGTTCCCACTGAGCAGCATGGGCTCCTGGCCCCACAGTAACTGAAATACTCTCACACAAATAGCCTGCAGTGCATTCCACGCACCCACCACTCTCTGGGTAAAAATCTTACCCCTGACATCCCCTCGGTATCTATTTCCAAGCACCATAAAACTATGCCCCCTCGTGTTAGCCATTTCAGCCCTGGGAATAAACCTCTGGCTATCCACATGATCAATGCCCCTCATCATCTTATACACGTAAAAAAGGCTCTAAACATAAAGAAGGAAATTATACATTGCTTTGGGAAATTGTTAGTAGTATACAAGATTATGAGGGTATAGATAGGGTAAATACAAGCAGCTTTTTCCACTGAGGTTGGGTGGGATGTCAACCAGAGTCATGGGTAAGTGGGGAAGGTGAAAATTTAATGAGAACATTTGGAAAAACTCTTTACTGAAATGGTCGTGAGAGTGTGGAATGACATGTCAGTACGTGGTGAATATGAGCTTGGTTTCACCATTTCAAAGAGGTTTTGAAGGAAGCCTGGATGGTAGGGGTATGGAGGGCGATGGTCTCGGTGCAGGTAGTTGCAATAGACAGCTTAAATTTTTTTTGGCATTGACTAGATGGGCCAAACGGCCTGTTTCCGTATTGAACGTCTTCTTGATTCTATGACAGAGAAGCTGGACAAACTTGTTTGGAAGGGAAAAGGTTGGAGTGACAATGGAGCAGCAATGGCTGGAGTTTCTGGGAGCAATTCGGGAGCTGAGTGATCGATACATCCCAAAGAAATGGAAGCATTGGAAAGGCAGGAGGACACAACCATGGCTGGAATGAGGAGCCAAAGCCAACATAAAAGCCAAAGTGAGGGCAAACAAAAATGCAAAAGCTATTGGAAAGCTAGAAACCAACAGACAACAATGAAAGAAAAAGTTCAGATGAGCTCAGAACATGGATGATGATTTATGAGTCTTGGTAGCACCCAAATGTCTGAGGCATTTAAAAGAACAAAATATCCAGGGCTTCAATATCTCCTGAAAGCCAAGGTTCCCTGCACCAGTTATATTTCAACTTTTACATTGTTAGGCACATAGAAACTCTACACCCTCAAAATTTCACTTTTGAAGGCCTCCCACTTACAAAGTACTCCTTTGTCAGAAAACAGCCTGTCCCAAACCACACCTGTCAGATCCTTTCTGATACCATCAAAATTGACCTCTCTCCAATTTAGAATCTAAATTCATGGTCCAGACCTCTCTTTTTCCATCTTTATTTTGAATTTCTTGGCATTATGATCACTAATTTCTGTCACCAGCCCTGATCATTGCCTAACAGCTTATTGCACACTTCTACATCGGGAATTTTACGTACCAATTAAGGGCATATTTGACAAACTCTATCCTATCTAGTCCTTTTACAGTATGGGAGTCCCAGTCAACACATGGAAAGTTAAAATCACTTACTGAATCAACTTTTGTTTCTTGGCATAGTCTGCAATCTCTCTACAAATTTGTTCCCCTGAATCCCTCAGACTGTTGGGTGCCACCACATCCCAATGATGTCTACAAATTCCCTTTCCTGAACTCATCTGGCTTTCCTATGATGCTTCTTGCATTGTCACATATGGAGCTCAGCACATTCATCGCACCATGCTCAACCATTTGATTGCTGACTCTGTCTGAAGTCTGAACAACATCTGACTGGTATGTGTAGAGATAACATCTGAAGTTTGTGTAGAGATAGCAGGAGCTCTGACGGAGATCTTTCAGGTGTCATTAGAAATGTGGATTGTGCCGGAGGATTGGCGTATTGCTCATGTGGTTCCATTGTTTAAAAAGGGTTCTAGAAGTAAGCCTGGCAATTATAGACCTGTCAGTTTGACATCAGTGGTGGATAAATTAATGGAAAGTATTCTTAGAGATAGTATTTATAATTATCTGGATAGACAGGATCTGATTAGGAGTAGCCAGCATGGATTTGTGCGTGGAAGGTCATGTTTGACAAACCTTATTGAATTTTTTGAAGAAGTTACGAGGAATGTTGACGAGGGTAAGGCAGTGGATGTAGTCTATATGGACTTCAGCAAGGCCTTTGACAAAGTTCCACATGGAAGGTTAGTTAAGAAGGTTCAGTCGTTAGGTATTAATGCTGGAGTAATAAAATGGATTCAACAGTGGCTAGAGGGGAGATGCCAGAGAGTAGTGGTGGATAATTGTTTATCGGGATGGAGGCCGGTGACTAGCGGAGTGCCTCAGGGATCTGTTTTGGGCCCAATGTAGTTTGTAATATAAATAAATGATCTGGATGATGGGGTGGTAAATTGGATTAGTAAGTATGCCGATGATGCTAAGGTAGGAGGTGTTGTGGATAATGAGGTGGGTTTTCAAAGCTTGTAGGGAGATTTATGCCGGTTAGAAGAATGGGCTGAACGTTGGCAGATGGAGTTTAATGCTGAGAATTGTGAGGTTCTACATTTTGGCAGGAATAATCCAAATAGAACATACAGGGTAAATGGTAGGGCATTGAGGAATGCAGTGGAACAGGGAGAACTAGGAATAACAGTGAATAGTTCCCTGAAGGTGGCGTCTCATGTAGATAGGGTGGTGAAGAAGGCTTTTGGAACACTGGCCTTTATAAATCAGAGCATTGAGTACAGAAGTTGGGATGTAATGTTAAAATTGTACAAGGCGTTGGTAAGGCCAAATTTGGAATATTGTGTACAGTTCTGGTCACCGAATTATAGGAAAGATATCAATAAATTAGAGAGAGTGCAGAGATGACTTACTAGGATGTTACCTGGGTTTCAGCACTTAAGTTGCAGAGAAAGGTTGAACAAGTTAGGTCTCTATTCATTGGAGCGTAGAAGGTTGAGGGGGGATTTGATCGAGGTATTTAAAATGTTGAGAGGGATAGATAGAGTTGACGTGAATAGGCTGTTTCCATTGAGAGTAGGGGAGATTCAAACGAGAGGACATGATTTGAGAGTTAGGGGGCAAAAGTTTAGGGGAAACACGAGGGGGTATTTCTTTACTCAGAGAGTGATAGCTGTGTGGAATGAGCTTCCTGTATAAGTAGTAGAGGCCAGTTCAGTTGTGTCATTTAAGGTAAAATTGGATAGGTATATGGACAGGAAAGGAGTGGAGGGTTATGGCCTGTGCGGGTAGGTGGGACTAGGTGAGATTAAGAGTTCGGCATGGACTAGGAGGGCCGAGATGGCCTGTTTCCGTGCTGTGATTGTTATCTGGTATCAAGAAAACAAACTCTCCCTCATTGTCACAAAAACAAAGGAGCTGATTGTGGAGGACAGGGGGAAAGGAGAGACAGACAATGCTGTCACCCTGTGACAGGTGAACAACCGACAGCTTCCCCAGTTTCCGAATCCCCAGTGGTGGGCACTTAATCTGGACTCCACCGCGTTTGAACCCCTTCTGCCAGCGGCCGACCCCTACGTGACTCTGTGCTATGACCCTACGGGGTGCTCAACTAAGGAAAGCCAATATCATGCACCCCACGAGGGACAGAAGTTCCCAGTCATGGTGATTGGACAGGATTAAGGAAAAGAGGGCAGTGCATTACTGGCCGAAGTTCCAGATTTCCCTTGGTGACAGACAGGACTGGTGGCTCCCCATACCATCGTTAGGGTTTGCCCTGGGTTCAAGTCCAAGAGCCTAGGGTTCCTTGCCTACACCCTGACGAAACAAGCCTCCAGCAACAAGGGAGACTGGCAACACTTGGCCGCGGGCCAATTCCGATACTGGAAGGAGTCTGAGGTGAAGACAGGACATCTGGTAAGACAATCTTTTAATATTGTCCGAACCCAAGACATTGCACATAATCTCTGCTCAATTTCAGACAATGAAGTTGACAGCACCAACTGCCCCCCATCCAGATCACCATGAAAGAAGGACAGACTCTCCCATCCCTTCCTCAATATCCCCTCAAGCCCGAGGCAACATTTTATGAGGATGGAAGCTCTTTTGCGATAGTGACGGACAACGGACAGTGAAGTAATTGAGCAGGCCTCTTTTGAAGCAGCTGTCTCCGCCCAGAAGGCTGAGCTGTTTGCTCTGACTCGTGCCTGTATCCCAGCAACAGACTAAAGTGGGAACGTTTATACAGACTCTGTTATGCATTTGGAATTGTACATGACTACGGGGATCTCTGGGAACATGGGGATTCCTGACTTCCTCTGGCCACCCCATTAGTAATGCTACCTTTGTAAATAACTTACTCACCGCTCTACAGCTACCTCGTGTTTTGGTTGTTATTAAATGAGCAGCCCACACCCACATGTCCGACTGAGTCACTAAATGCAATGCTTTAGCGGATGACACAGTGAAAAGTGCGGCACAATCCTCTGTAGTTGTAGTCCCCTCGGGTTCCCGTCAAGCATCCCTCTGTGACTTAAGCAGAACAGGTTTGCCAGACATGAGGGAGGTACGTACTTTTCAGGGGGATGCCTCTGTGGAGGAGTGCAAACTGTGGTCCCAGATGGGATGCCAGAAAGAACCCAACCTAGCTTTTTGGATTACCCAGCGGGACAGGTTTGTGTTCCTACACAATTTTTACCAATATTGGTCGATTATATACACAATTGTACACCCCTGGGAAAGGAGGGAACGGTTGGTATCCTGTACCCTGCACATCGGGTACGTCTCCCTTGCCAGGTGGACCTTTTTGTGTCTACAAGTTGAATTGCCTAGAGTACATTGCTATAGATACTGCTTAGTTATTATCTGCTTAGTAGGTGGATTGAAGCTATTCCAACTACCAATAATACTGCTATGACAGCTATGAAGATATTATTACGGGAAATAATTCTGAGCTCTCACAATGGCCCACACTTTGTGGTGAAAGTAAACAAAGGGGTACGTAGTGAACTAGCTATCAAGCAACAATTCCAGTTTGTACACCACCCACGGGCCGCTGGCAGAGTGGAAAGAGCCAATGGCACTCTGAAGAGTAAACTGGCCAGACTAACAGCGGAGACTGGACTCACTTGGTTGAAGGTCCGACCATTAGCCCGATTCCACATGAGGGTTACCCCACAGGGGAAAACAGGGTTGTCACCAGCTGAAATCATTTATAGACGGCCCATGAGGACACCCTGGCGACTAAGACCTTGTGTACCATTGCTCCCAGAAAGTCTACCAGCAAAATTGGATGCATAACCGAAGGGAAGAGATTGGGAAATATGTATGCCAACTAACCAAAATTTTCCAAGCATCACATTCACAGGTACGACAGGCTTACAAGGAAGAGAACTACCCCGCAGAGAGGAGTGACAATCCCACCATAGAACCTGGCAATTTTGTCCTGATCAAGAACTGGGATCGAGGGAAACTCGGACCTCGGTGGGGAGGACCATATGAGGTGTTACTGACCACTCCCACGGCTGTGTGTTACAGAAGGAACTGCGTAGAAGGGCTCTCTCAGACTTAAGGAAAATGTATTCGTTGCTAGTGGTGTTTGTGTTTTGTCTTATTGCTCAAACAACATCCGGGGGCCCCCATGTTAACACCTTTCTGTCTCTCTGTCACACCTATGCCAAACAGGCAGAACTAGGGTCCTGCTGGATTTGTGCTGCAATTCCACAGCATGGTAAGACCATGATTCCAATGTCAGTAATCCTGCTCAACCAGAGTGAGGAACTCTCAGCTTGGGCTATCTCAAATAACACCTGGGGAAGAGAGTCAGGAACTGTGGTCCAGTCAGAGATGACTGTGGCTGTCAGTGTTTTGAGGGATGGTATCTCAAGTTCCCATCAAATGGAACTTCCTACACTGGGAAACATGCATCCTGGCCTTACTTGCAGATGCCCAGCAGCGGAGAGGAATAACTGAGATTGAGTGCTTTTGGATGATCGCTTTTCTCTCCTATGGAGTAGCCAGGAATTCACGAGAGATAATCAATTTGGCTACAGCACTTGAGGAGCTGGCCACAACACTGCAGGGGCTCTGACAGAAACACAGGCCCAAGTAACAGAAACATCTACTGAAATGATTGCAATCTGGCAAACAGTCCTACAGAATTGTACGGCTTTAGATTTTATCCCAGCTGTGAAAGGGGGAACCTGTGCTATTATTGACACAGAATGCTGCGCCTATGTCCGTGATGAGTCTACTAACGTTACATCCCTCTCCTAGCACACTGCCAAGGAGATTGACAGCATCAAGAAACTAGGGCAGGATTTACACCGGTTCACTGAAGGGTCAAAATGGTGGCATTTGAAGGTCTGTTCAATAATACGTGGAGCAGGATATTGCATTATGGCCTAATAGTTGTCCATATCATTGTTATAAATACTGCTGTACGCTGTTTTTTTCCCACTGATAAGTCAATGTTGTACCCGATTACTTTCCCTGCAAAAAATTTCTGCTTTGTTGAGCATGTAATGATCAAAAGGAGGGAATGATAAAGTGTGTAAAAGGGTTAACACTTTATTAAAAAATAGCAGCCTGTTTTTCTGCAAGAAACTGCTGATGATCAACAGATTGGCTCAACCGATGTGCTGAGCCATATTTCTTCTTGAGGGCAACTAGTTAGGGTTTCAGGATGCCTATCTCCTTGCACATTCACATGTAGAGATAGGACAGCTTCAGTCTGTTCTGTGTGTGCAAGCTGTGTGTGTAATTAGTTTTGCTACAACAAGTGTATGGGACATTGGAAAAAAGTTGAATTTCCCCATGGGGATGAATAAAGTATCTATCTATCTATCTATCTATCTATTATGACTGTTTTGTAATCTGTCTTTAGGGGCTCCAGCCTGTCATGTAGTAAATAACTTTAGCTCCAACCTGTCTTGTGTGGGGGGTATCTGAACGGATATATCTGTGGTGTAAGGGGAATTGTTAGTCAGTTAGTGGATTGGGCAGGAACAGTCATCGACTGTGCCTGTTTGAGCGACTAACTGAGTAAGCCCGATGCTTGGAATAAAGAGTTTGTACTTATACAGCCTCTCAGTGACTTTATCCAGATTCGACTTCCACAGAATGGGAATGGTTTTAAAGGGCTGGGCTGCTGGAAGCACATTACCAGACCTGGACTGATTGCAACTGGGTCTGACAGAGGCATAACTGGTACTTCGGGGCATGTTCAGTCTCACTCCAGCTAATTCCTACCTTCCACTGTACAGGTATGTAATGTCTAAAGGACCAGTGTTTGAGTGAATGAGACTCACCAAACTTTCTCCTGACAGAATCACTGGAATCTCCGAGCCAGTTGGGTTCTCTCCAGTTGATGCTCTCAATCCTCACGTTGGTTCACTTGTTGCTGTTTGTGGTTTGCTTCCAGTTGGGGTTTTTCTTCCAATAAATCTCTCACTGCAGGTCTAACTTTAAATTGAAAGATAATGATGCACATTAACAACAAAAAAGAGAACCAAACATTTCTGCTTAATGTTATTAAGAACAAAACTCACTGAAATTTAAATATTGAAGGCAAATATACAGTAATGATCTCAGTGAGCAATCTTTTATTGTCCCAAACACGTCACAAAACGATATCAGAATCAGAATCAGAATCAGACTTTAATCGCCAAGTACCTATGCACATACAAGGAATTTACTTCCGGCAGATGTTGTCTCTCTGCTCATAACAATAATAATGATAAATATAAATGAAAATATAGATTATACATACAGGTAGTGCAATCCAAGTAATAGTTAGCCGACAGTTAACCGGCAATTAACTGTTCAGCAAAGTGACCGCAGTAGGGCCGGGTGTTCAGGAGCTCATCCCTGCTGAATATGACTGGATCCGCTTGAACAAAAACAATAAAAAGACACAAAAACACACAAAAAGCCAGAGAGCTCGGCACCGAGGCCGCCATCTGCGGCGCCATTTTGAACATGATAAGAAGGAGCCATCATTCAATCATGATAAGACATAAGGAACAGAATCAGATGATTCAATCCATCTGATCTGCTCCATCATTTAACTATGGTTGATTTTTATTCCAACACCATATTCTTGCCTTCCTCCTGTAACCCTGTAGCTAATTAGCAATCTTGAATGTATTAATCTCCGTCATAAATATACCAAACGGCAGCCTCAACCAAACTCTGCGGCAACAAATTCCACACTTCAGACACCTTTTGGCCAAAAGATTCTTCTCAACTGAATTCTAACAGGAAGCATTTTTATTCTGAGACCATGCTGTCAGATCACAGACTCTCCGTCTAATGGAAACATCCTCTCCATGTCCACTGTATCCAGGCTTTTCAGTATTCGGTAGGTTTACTTAACCATACATCCCCACAACACTCCCACCATCCCTCTGAACTCCATCGAGCACAGGTCCGGAACAATCAAATGCTCCTCATACATAAAGCCGATCGTTCCTGATATTATTCATGTCAACCTTGTTATCAACACGCCACGTGATCTTGCGTCACAAAGCGGATGGCGGGACAGATCTCCGGCACACAGCCTCACGTGACCTGTTCGTGGGTCTCCTATTTCAACTCTGCGGAAATAGACAGCCTGGACTCCTGGTTTGAATCGTTCAATGCAGATTAAGTGAAGTCGCCACATTTTTGCCGAGCCCATATAACTGGAAAATAAATGAGTAACTGGCCCTCAGTTCGGGGCTCACGGCCAACATCGGATCTCCACGCTCGGGATCGGTCTCAATACTCACAAATAGAAAAGTGATATCTTCAGCCTGGAGACAGTAATCCGGATCCCCAGCTCCCCGAGATAGGAGACGCGAAGCCTTTCTCGATCCCGCAGACTTCAGCACCGAGCGTTAGGGAAAACAACACACACCCGGAGACAGTGAGCATGCGCGAAGTGTGGTACGTCATCAAGAGGGCGGGGCCTCATAAACGGATGCGCGATGTTGCCCTCCTGCGGTTTAATGGGGGGGGGGGGGTGTGGTAAACTGGATCACGTGACCCCAGCCAGAGATCCAGTTACCCACCACTCTGTGGAAAGAAGCAAACTTGCCGCTCACATCTCTTCTCACCTTAAATGTATTAGACATTTCAACCCTCAGGAAAAATATATCTATTCCTCCCGTAATCTTATAAACGTCCATCCAGTCTCACCCCAGCCTGCGCCGCTCTGGAGTAAACAACACAAGTTTGTCCAGCCTCTCGTTATAGCTCATGCCCTCTAATCCAGGCAGTGTCCTGGTAAACCTCTTCTGAACCCTATCGGAAGCCCCGGCATCCTTCCGAGAATGGGGGCGGCCAGAACTGTATGAAACATGCCAGATGTGGTCTAACTAGTTTTATAAAATTGTTGTTACGAACTGTGACGTTTTAGAAACGAACCAGCAGCAATAGAGTTCACACTGGAGTCTGGTTTTGATGTTAATACCACTTTCTTTATTGGTCTCTACTTATAACATAGTAACTTAACGAAATAAAGGAAAGTTAGCAGTGTTAACTGTATAAATGTGTAAATATTACTCCCAGACTATCGAGCCTGAGGGAACAAAGCTCAGAGTCTGGAGATGGTAAAGTAGGAAAGTTCAGAAATCCACGGAATAAATGATGGTGGAGAGATATTTGTAATCCAGGGTGAAACGTAGAGAAACGGCCGTTACATCAAAATAACCGTCGACGAAGTTCTTTTCCGTTGAATCCGTCCACATACGAGTTATCAGCGAAAGTGACCTGTCACAGGAATACCGTCTTCCAGGGGTTACCACACAACATACCCAGGCAAGGGTTAACACAAGATATTCCAAAATCCACTCCTATGGATCATACGAAGTGACAGCCACACACATTCGTTGTGGTTTCGTGTACCGATGTTCAACCCACTCGTGGGCATAGGAGAGTTCCAAGCCTCAGCTGCGACTAACTGAAGCGATCAGCTTTTTTCAGTCTCTCTCTCTGTCTTTAGACTGGCCGACTGCCTGTCTGCAGATCGCTCTCTCTCTCTCTTATGGTTCTGTCCACAGTCAGCGCTGTCAGCCTGTGACTGACGTCATAGTCCCACCTCCTCACGCCGGCGCTCTTAAAGAAACAGTCACAGTACGACCGCAGGCTCATAACAGCTGCAACACAACTTCCCGACCTTTGAACTCAATGCTTCAACTAATAAAGACAACCATGCCATTTGCCTTCTTAACCATCGATCAATCTGTGCAGTCTCTTTCAGGGAGCGATGAACTTGGAGTCTAAGATCCCTCTGATCATCAACACTGTTCAGGGTTTTGCATTTAACAGTGTACTGTCTCATAGATTCGACCTACCGAGCTGTCAAGATGATCATCACTAATCAAATCTCACCGAGATTTCTCAGGTCCTGTTGAATTTATTGCCAAGTGCACAAGTACGGGAAGGTAGAGGTATAGAGAAACACTGACTTGTGGCAGCATCACAGGCAAGTACATTCAGATAACACACGGAACACAATTTATACGATTCTCTGTCAGTAACAATCTATAAATATGTTTTATGTCATTAACGATATATAAAATACATTGTGTCATGATCAATATCAAAATGTGCATTTTGTGTCAATAACAGACTTGGAAATGTTGAATGTGCTCCCTGTCTCCATTCCTCCTGTAATCCACAACCAGCTCCTTTGTTTTTGTCACAATGAGGGAGAGGTTGTTTTTTTGACCCCGCTGTGTCGGGTGATGACTTCTTCTCTATACGCTGCCTCGTTATTGTTTGGGATTCGGTCGATCAGTGTAGTGCCGTCAGCAAATTTAATTAGCAGATTGGAACCCGCCACTGCAGCCCCACAGTGCACTATGTACTGAATGCAAAGCTGCGAAATTGCTTGTGAATAGCCTCCCCTCCCCCAACTCCACTCTTTCTGCGTCACCAGCAGACTGGGGCATCTCACATCTCGCTGCCTCCGCCAGGATATTAAACTGTGAACAACTGTGGTCAGGGACTGATCTCTGGGGTACACCAAACGCTACCTCTTTCCAGTCTGAAAACGACCCACTCATCCAGACACACAGTACCGGCAGTTTATCGATCTCCAACGAAAAAGCCTAATCACCTACTCCTGAGCTTCAGTACCATTGCTAACTCTGACTTTACCACCGTCAAATGCCGGGAGGGACATAATAATCAGAGTCTCTAGTCGCAGCCGTATAAATAAAATGTTATCTCAGTGGGTGTGTGGCGCATGCTCAGAATGCGAAGGAGACAGACAAACTGAGCCAAGTCAGACTGATGAAGGGGAGGAATGATCCATTTTGATACAGAGAGGGAAGCGAAGAGTTTGATATTGTGCCTGATGCAGGAACTGTGGGCAGTTAGAAAATGAAATCTTGTTCCTCTAAATTGTTTTGAGATGTGACAGTGTTTTAATCAGAAGGCATCATGGAGACTAAAATTATTTCAGTTGAAATGTCCTTCACCCACTGACGTGGTTTGTAAACTTTTAACAGTGTAGAAAATTAAAACGATTTGTGTATGGGAATCTCGAACACAACAGCACGTTAGTTCCGCTCTATCTGTCAGTTCACCAGCGCTTGAACACAAAGTACACTGCAGGTGCTGTGGTCAAAGCAACACGTACAAGACGCTGGAGGAACTCAACAGGTCGGGCAGCATCCGTGTAAATGAGCAGTCAACGTTTCGAGCCGAGACCGAAGACCGAGATCTACAGCTTCGCACTGGGAGGCGGCCGTTCACCTGTTCCGTGTGTGCGAAGAGACTCATTCAGTTAACCCACCTTGTGATGCTCCGGTGAGTTCACAATAAATAGAGGCCACATTTCTGTCCGGAGTGAGCAAAGAGTTTTACTCAATCATCCCAGCTGCTGCAACACCAGCAACTTCACATCAGGGAGGAAGTTCAAATCAGCTCCGTGTTAAATGTTTAACCATCACGGTGACTGAAGGCAGCTGCAGGTTCATGAGGGACTGTTACTGTCAGATTCTGCAGTTCTTGCGGCTGCTCATCGCACCCAGGACTGAATTCTGGTCACTGAGCATCGGAGGAGTCTGTTCTGCTGATGTTAGCCTTAAACTAGACTAGTGTTTAATATTGTGGATCTGTGAAAGATAAATCAGACTGTATCAAATCCCGTGTCTCGCTTGATAGGCCACTCGGCCCAGCTGGTCCCTGCCCATGTTTCTGTTCCATATCAGTATATGAAAATCTATCCCTGCCGTTCCCCTCTCACTCTCCCTGAGATGACAGGTTGCAAATAGTCACCACTCTGTGGGATAGGAGATTCCCCTTGAATTTCATAGAATCACAGAAATCTACAACATATTACCAATGCTTTGGCCCACAATGTTGTACCGACCATGTAACTTACTCTAGATCTGCTTAGAATTACCCTACCGCATAGCCCTCTATTTTCCTAAGCTCCATGTACCTATCTAAGAGTCTCTTAAAAGACCCTATTGTATCCGCCTCTACCACCGTCGCTGGCAGTGCATTCCACACGCACACACCACTCTTTGCTTAAAAAACTTAGCTCTGACATCTCCTCTGTACCTACTTCCAAGCAGCTTAACCCTATTCCCCCTCGTGTTAGCCGTTTCTGCCCTGGGGAAAAGCCTCTGTCTATCCACACGACCAATGCCTCTCATCATCTTATACATCTGCATGAAATCCCTGCATGATTTTCTCCAGGCTGAATAAGACGATGAGCTTACTGTGGTTGTGACGTTCTTCAGGGCTCTGGACGAAGTTGGTTAAACTCCTTCTTCCCTGCTCTTTTCAACGTTTTGGGTCATTTTCACCAATTTTAAAGGACTGTGCCTCAGACAGCTGGGTTGTTGCAATTGTTACGTACCAGCAGCAACAGATCACTAATGGAGTCTGGTTTCGATGTTAAAACCAATATCTTCATTAGTATTGTGACGGGGTCTGAATTACCCCTATGAAGTGTGTTTTTGAAAAGACAGAGGGAGTTGTTGTTCAACACCGAACACTTTGTTGGAGAGAGAGAGAGTGGGGGGAGGGGGGAGAGAGAGAGAGAGAGAGAGAGAGAGAGAGAGGAGAGAGAGAGAGAGAGAGAGAGAGGGAGAGAGAGAGAGAGAGAGAGGAGGAGAGAGAGAGAGAGAGAGAGAGAGAGAGAGATGAGAGAGAGAGAGAGAGAGAGAGAGAGAGAGAGAGAGAGAGAGAGAGAGAGAGAGAGAGAGAGAGATGGTATCTCTGCAAGCTTGTTTACACTTTTTACAAGGACACTGTCAGCTTCTGTGTTCTTACATAGAGAGAAGGGAGGAACTGTTTGATGGACAGCTGGGGGTCAGCACGGTGAGATAAGTAGGAGGTCCGCTGATAGACCTCCAGACACATGGTTTTGGACACTGAATGAGCTTTGTTGTGTCCACAGAAAAAGGTGGACTTTGGAAGATCGATCAGGAGCATCGATCAGTGGCTCTCGCAGTGTGAAAAGGCTGTGACCGGTGGGGAGTTATTCGTGTGCCCATCCCTCGCCTGGGTTAATAACTCCACCACAGAAGAACGGTCCCGTTTGTAGTGTCACAGTCGGTCACTTCCAAAGGGTTTCAGAGGACGACGGGACTATCGACGGCGTCAGCTTTCCTGAAGACTCAAACCTCTCCCTCTCTCTTTCTCCATCACTACTCGACTCAATCCCACGAACTGAACCGAACTTCACTCATCAACGTAAGACGGTATCCATTCACCCCGAGGCGTGAAGAAGCTTGGCTTTCCTATTACACACACACACACACAAACACACACACACACACACACACACACACACACACACACACCACACACACACACACACACACACACACACATACACACACACACACACACACACATATAATCATTGCTAACCTGTTTGATATATCTGCATTTATATTGCTGTATCGCGTAGTTACTAATAAATAGCATTAGTTTATAGCAATACCAGACTCCACGGTGTTTTCTATTTCTGCTGGTTCTTGACCTGTCACGGGGTACGTAACAGTATCTACTCCAAATATAAAAGATTAAAGGAAATAAACAGAAGTTAACAGTGTTATGCGTATATATAGCTCCCAAACTATCAAGCTTGGGAAACAATGCTTAAAGTCTTCAGATGGTAAAGTGGAAAAGTTCAGTAATCCACGGATAAGTGAGAGAGAGGAGAGCATTTGTAAATCCACACGAAAATGTAGAGAGAAGGCAATTACGAAGAATTCCACACACATTCCACGCTGGGTAAACGAAATAACAGTCGCCGAAGATCTTATCCGTCGATTAGTTCCGAAATCCGCTTAGAAATATCACCAGGTGACAGTCACAGGAATATCGTCTTCAAGTGGTTACCACAGAACACCCCGATTCCGGGTAAGGGCCAACAAAAGTGATACCACAGGATACTCCAGCAAATCCACACATATGGATGATACGAAGTGACAGTCACACATCCGTTGTGCACTGCGTGCCGATGATCAGATCAACCCAACCTTTTGGGCATGGAAGAGTTGCAGCCTATAGCAGTCACACGCTGAAGTTCCAACAGCTTGTCTCCCTCTCCCTCTCCCGCTCCCTCAGGCTGCCGCAGCTTGTGTCTGACGTCACAGCCCCGCCTCACTCAGGCACTTAAAGCGACATTCACAGTAAACGAACCTGCGGTCTCGTAACACAATGCACCTCTAAAGTCTGACAGCAGACTAGCGAGTGAATCTTCGATGGTGCAGAGTCAGAAACCGAAGATTTGCCAGCCTGAGTCAGGGGCTCCAGAGAGAGATGGGGTCAGAGGAGGAGGACGAATAAGTCCAGCAGGATGTGGTCAAAAGTGAAAGATTAGAAGCATTTGGAAACCGGTTGATCGAAAAAAAAGGTGGTTAATTTCTGCAAAACACAGGTGGAAATCAACAGATCAGGCAGAAATTTTGGAGAGGAATAAATAGAAAACGTTTAGACAGAGCCCCTTCAGCATGCCTAGACTGTGTACTCCGCTGCTTACTTGCTCTCTGAATTGCAGAGTTCCTCCAGCGTTTTGTGTGTGTGCGTCTCTGTATTTCCAGCAACTGCAGAATCTCCTGAGTTTTATATCTGCATTTTACTTTGGCATTAGATACACGTTGATATTGAGTATATTGCTTATGGGAGCCGCTTTCTGCGTTAAAAGCAGCTGCAGAATTTTCTATACACATTATAAAAAAAATGAGGTATGGACATTGAACCGGTGCTTGCAGAAATGTTTAATGGCACCGTGATTACCCATAGGGCAATGCGTTAAGAATTTCGCCGGCGCTGAAGCGCCAATGAACTGCGGCAGGCGTCAGGCTGAGGACGTCCCCGAGTATCACGCATGCGCGCAGTACACAGAAGGCCTTGAAAATGCTGCTGGTAAGAGCGATTCTCTGTGTTTTTATCTTAAACACCGACTTCGGGATAATTCCTGTGAAACCCGGACATCATAGTCCGCAACCCCGGGACAGTCCTGCCCTCTTCCCTCTCTCTCAGCCCCACGATCCGTACACGGACCCCGGGGAGCTTCCGGCTGATGAGGGAATGGGAACCGATGGATCTCTCAGACAGAGCTGAGCTCCAGCTATCTAAATGTAAGGATTAGGAACTCGGAGAAAGGGAACAAAATCTTTTACATCAGCAGTTGAGAAAATCGGCATTAGTACTCTTTTCCATAGATGCTGCCTGGCCTGCTGAGCTCCTCCAGTATTTTGTGTGTGTTGCTTCCTCTACCTCCTCTTGCTCTGGACTTTTCTACCGGTGAGAACATGTTTTGTCCCATTCTCTCTGGGTACGTAATTATATCAAACACCTTTGCCCTGGGCAACAAGTAGCTTTCACATCCCAAATGTGCCAGACTCCAGTGAGACAGACTACTGCCCTTCCCTTCATATACATTGGCATTGCATTCACTGAGTTCACCACCGTCAGTCATTGGGGGAGGGTTCAGGGGGAATATTTATGTAGAATACAGAAACTAGTGATGCCTGTTTGCATTTGGGAGATACAAAAGTTGCTGGAGAATTTGCAAGTGGGAAGAAGTGGAGTGATATTTGGAAATCTGACTTTTTAAAGCATAATTTAGCAAGGAAACCACATATGGGCAATGGGAAAAAGCTTTGGTGAGAAAATCCTCCATTTCCTGTTACAGGCCTGCTGCATAGGTTGTGTGAGAGTGCAGATGAACTCGATCAAACCCAGAGGAGATCAAAGTTCCTATTGACAGTGATTTGCTAGATGTTAAAATGAATACCTCTCTATATAAAATTCACTGTGCACATCTTGTCACTGGGTAAAAATTGGGTACAAGATTTATCTGCACACTGGTTATTACAAATTAGAGTGGAGATTATTACAAATTAGAGGGGTATTGGAGGGAAGGAGGGGAGACCTCCAGTGTCCCTGATGCCCTCACCGACAAGATGTGCATCCAGCTACAGCTTGTAACCCTGCACTTCAATGAGCTGCAACTTGAAATGGGTGAATTCCAGATCATCCAGCAGTTGGAGGGGGTGATATATATGACATGAAGAGAGGTGAGTTACTCCCAAGGTGCAGGACACAGGAAACTGGGTGAGAGTCAGGAAGGGGAATGAGGTTAAATATCCATCGCAGAGTCCTCTAGTGGCCATCCCCCACAACAACAGGTGGACCACTTTAGAAGCTGTTGGGGGGATTTACCTGGCAGAGGAAAGTCAAAAGGCTGATCGGGGATTCGTTAGTTAGAGGAACAGAACAAGAGGGGAGGAATATCCTAGTGGTCAGGCTTGCTAGTGGTAGTGAGCAGGGGAGGGGGTGATGTGGTTAAAATAAGTTGTAGGGGGAATGGGAGCCAGAATGACAGAACAGATAGTGGAGAGGGTGAATTGAATTGACTTTATTAGATACATACTTCATAAACATGAGGAGTAGAAATATTTACCTTACATCATATAAATGTGCAATGTGTAATTTATAATAATTTATAATAGATAGTTTGTACAAAGGACAGTCAATATAACATAGAAATGCCACTGTATCAGCATGAATTATTCAGTCTGATGGCCTGGTGGAAGATGATGTCCCGAGGCCTGTGGGTCCTTTTGCTGTGGTACCGTTTCCTGGATGGTAGCAGCAGGAACAGTTTGTGGTTGTGGTGAATTGGGCCTGTTTGTCCCCGATATTTGTTGGGCCCTTTTTACACACCTGTCCATGTAAATGTACTGAATCGTGGAAAGTAGACTGTGCAGTGTATAATTTCCTTGTTTATATTTAGAGACATTTTTTGGTGTATAAAATGATGAGGGGTATTGAGCGTGTGAGTGGCCAGAGGAGTGTTTTTTTTCCCCAGGGTTGAAATGGTTAATGCCACTTTTCCACACTCCCATAGACCCTTTGTCCATCTCCTGAGTAAATAGAGATGGAAAAATATTTAAGATCTCCCCCATCTGCTTTGTTTCCACACGTGGATTGCCATTCCGGTCTTCCAGAGGACCAACTTTGTGCCTTGCAATCCTTTTGCTCTTAATCTATCACTAGAATCCTTGAGGATTATCCTTCACCTTTTCTGTGACAGCAACCTCATGCCATCTTTTAGCCATCCTGATTTATTTCTTATGTGTTCTCTTGCATTTCTTATACTCCATAAGAAACTGACTGCCTATCCCTGTTATGCAATTCCATTTTGTGCTTTACCATGGTCTCAATATCTCTTGCAATCCAAGTTTCCCAACAGTTTCTATATTTACCTTTTATTCTGACATACCCACTCTGTACTTTTAAAATTTTGCTTTGAAGGTCTCCCATTTACCAGGCACACCTTTGCCATAAAGCAGCCTGTCCCAATCCACAGTTACCAGATCCTAGTATCATAATTCCAGGTGTTGATCCATACCCTGAACACATCCACCTTTCCTACACTGCTCCTTGTATTGAAATATACATGGCTCAGCATATTCACTGCACCATGCTCAACTTTTTTATTCCTGACTTTGTCTGAGACCTGAACAACATCTGTCTCCACAACCTCTCCACTATCTGTTCTGTTATTCAGGCTCCCATTCCCCCTGCAACTTTAGTTTAACCCTCCTTACCCCCCACCTCCCACCATGCAGATCTATCACCCCTCTGGCTTTCCTCTCCCAGATCAATAAAAAGGAGGTGCATACAAGGTACAGGCAGATAGGAACAAATGAGGTACTTATGAAATACAGGAAATTCAAGTGAACACTTATGAAAGAAATAAAAGAAGGCATGAGGTTGCCCCAGCAGACAAGGTGAAGGCGAATTATCAGGGATTGTGCAGATATGTTAAGAGCAAAACGATTGCAAGGGAAAAAATTAATTCTCTGGAAGATCAGAATGGTAATCCATATGAAGGGATAACATAGACTTGGAGAGATTTTTTTTGCATCCGTATTTACTCAGGGGATGGACACAGAGTCTATAGAAGTGAGGCAAAGTTGCATCAACTTCATGGACCCTGTACAGATTGCAGAGGTGGAGGTGTTTGCTGTCTTGAGGCAAATTAGTGTGGATAAATCCCCAGGGCCTGACAAGTTGTTCACTAGGACCCTGCGGAAGACAAGTGCAGAAATTATTGGGGCCTTAGCACAGATATTTAAATCATCCTTAGTGACAGGTGAGGTACTGGAGGATTGGAGGACAGACAATGTTGTTCTGCTGTTCAAGAAAGGCTGTAAAAATGAACTAGGAAATTATACGTTGGTGAGCTCGACATCAGAACTGGGAAAGTTATTGGAATGTGTGTGCAGGAACCAAGTATATACTGTAAGTATTTGGATAGGTGTGGACTGATAAAGGATAGACAGCATGGCTCTAGCCAATCTTAGAGAGTCTCTCGAGGAAGTTATCAGGAAAGTGGATGAAGACAAGGCAGTGGATGTTGTCTACATGGACTTTAGCAAGGCACTTGACAAAGTCTCATATGGGAGGTTGGTCAAGAAGGTTCAGTCACTCAGCATTCAAGATGAGACAGTAAATCGGATGAGACACTGTCTTTGGGAGAAGCCAGAGTGTGGTAGCAGGTGGTTGCCTCTCTGACTGGAGGCCTGTGACTAGTGGTGTGCCACAGGGATCAGTGCTGGATCTGTTGTTGTTTGTCATCTATATCAGTAATCTGGATGATAGTGTGGTTGACTGGATCAGCAAATTTGTGGATGACAACAAGACTGGGGGTTTATCGGACTGCGAGAAGACTATCATGGCTTGCAGTGTGATCTGGACCAGGTGGGAAAATGGTTTTAGAAATGGAAAATGGAATTTAATGCAGACCAGTGTGAGTTGTTGCACTTTGGTATGTCCTACCAAGGGAGGTCTTTCACAGTGATTGGTCGGGCACGGAGGAGTGTTGTAGAAGAAAGGGACCTGGGAATACAAGTCCTTAATTCACTGAAAGTGGTATCACAGGTAGATAGGGATGGAAAGAATGATTTCAGCCCATTGCCCTTCATGAACCAAAGTACTGATAACAATAGATGGATGTTATGTTGACTTCTAGAAGACATTGGTGAGGCCTAATTTGAAGTATTGTGTGCAGTTTTGGTCACCTACCTACAGGAAAGATGTAAAAGAAGTTCAGAGATTTCAGTGAAAATTCACAAGGATGTTGCCATGTCTGGAGGACTTGGGTTATAAGGAAAGATTGAACAAATCAGATCTTTATTCCTTGGAATGCAGAAGATTGAGGGGAGATTTGATTGTGATAGAGAGGCACAGATAGTGTTAATGCAAGCTGGCTTTTTCCATGAAGATTGGGTGGGACGATAACCAGAGGCCATGGGTTAAGGGTGAAAGGTGAAATGTTAAGGGGAACATGAGGGGAAACTTCTTCACACAGACGGTCATCCGGGTGTGGAATGAGCAGCCAGCACGAGTGGTGCATGCGAGCTCGATTTCAACATTTAAGAGGTTTATGTTGGTACCTGGATGGTAGGGGTGTGGGAGTGGGCTGTTTAAATAGTTCAGCACAAACTAGATGGCCCAAAGGGCCTGTTTCTGTGTTGAAATTTTCTATGACTGTGACAACAACCTGAAATAATACAAAAATTCACTCTAAGTCCTTTTAACAGCTGTGCGGACCAACCAGTCATTTCAGCAGGAATTTTTATGTGGCGTTTAAACTGTGGCACTTTAAGTTAATAATACATAAAAGAAGATCCCAGCTGCACATCAAGAAATAGTATTTGTGTGAGAGTGTTTCAATTACTGTGGGGCCAGGCACCCATGCAGCTCAGCATGAACAGGGAATAATACCAATGGAGAGAGTCAAACTGAGCCAGGTCACAAATTGGAGATGGCAGAAATACCCCATTCTGATAGAGACAGGAAGAGCATCAGGGAATTGATGGTCATTCCAGATACCAGCACTCTGCCCAGTCAGGAGATGATTTCTCTGTCCAACTTGGGTAGAACCTCACTGTAACAGTGTGATACCAGATCAAACCTTAGCAACTCAAGTAATCCCATCTGTAATATTGATGGATTTTGTAAATCTTTTTACAGGTTAAAAACGAGAAGGAATTCATTTCCAGGAAGCTCAAACACGGCACACCAGTTTCGTTGTCACTGTCTAGATATTTAAGGAGCAAGGGATTCAATTGACCATCCTTCCGGCTCAGACTGTGGGGAGGGATTCACTCGATCTTTTGACCAACTGGCAAGACAATCATTTTGCACAGGAGAAAGGCCGTTCACCTGCTCAGTGGGAATGGATTCACTCGGTTATCACAATTGAAGGTTCATCAGCAAGTTCACACTGGGCAAGGCCATTCACCTGTTCTGTGTGTGAGAAGGGGTCCAGTCGGTCATCCCACCTGTGAACACACCAATCAGTTCACACCACACCGGGCAGAGGCTGGTGATCTGCTGAATTTCTGGGAAAGGATTCACTCTGTCATCTGACCTAATGGCTCACCAGCGATTTCACACCAGGGAGCGGCCGTACACCTGCTCGGAATGTGGGAAAGGATTTACTCAGTCATCCGACCTGCTGAAACACCAGCGAATTCACACTGGGGAGAAGCCTTTCACCTGCTCAGTCTGTGGGAAGAGATTCACTCTGTCATCCCACCTCCAGATTCACCAGCGAGTTCACACTGGGGAGAAACCGTTCACCTGCTCAGTCTGTGGAAAGGGATTCACTCAGTCATCCACCCTACAGACACATCAGCGAGTTCACACTGGGGAGAAGCCATTCACCTGCTCAGACTGTGGGAAGGGATTCACTCAGTCATACACCCTACAGAGACACCAGCGAATTCACACTGGGGAGAAGCCTTTCACCTGTTCAGAATGTGGGAAGAGATTCACTGACTCTGCTAACCTGCAGAAACACCAGCGAGTTCACACTGGGGTGAAGCCGTTCACCTGCTCAGTCTGTGGGAAGAGATTCACTGAATCATCCCACCTCCTGAGTCATCAGCGAGTTCACACTGGGGAGAAACCGTTCACCTGCTCAGAATGTGGGAAGAGATTCACTCAGTCATCCAAACTGCAGATTCATCAACGAGTTCACACTGGGGAGAAGCCGTTCACCTGCTCAGAATGTGGGAAAGGATTTATTCAGTCATCCGACCTGCAGAAACACCAGCGAGTTCACACTGGGGAGAAGCCGTTCACCTGCTCAGAATGTGGGAAAGGATTTACTCAGTCATCCGACCTGCAGAAACACCTGCGAGTTCACACTGGGGAGAAGCCGTTCACCTGCTCAGATTGTGGGAAGGGATTCACTGAGTTATCCAGCCTACAGAGACATCAGCGAGTTCACACTGGGGAGAAGCCATTCACCTGCTCAGTCTGTGGGAAGAGATTCACTCAGTCATCTCACTTCCAGAGTCACCAGCGAGTTCACACTGGGGAGAAACCGTTCACCTGCTCAGACTGTAGAAAGGGATTCACTGAGTTATCCACCCTACAGAGACATCAGCGAGTTCACACTGGGGAGAAGCCGTTCACCTGCTCAGACTGTGGGAAGGGATTCACTCAGTCATCCACCCTACAGAGACACCAGCGAATTCACACTGGGGAGAAGCCTTTCACCTGTTCAGAATGTGGGAAGAGATTCACTGACTCTTCTACCCTGCAGAAACACCAGCGAGGTCACACTGGGGAGAAGCCTTTCAGCTGTTCAGAATGTGGGAAGAGATTCACTGACTCTTCTACCCTGCAGAAACACCAGCGAGTTCACACTGGGGTGAAGCCGTTCACCTGCTCAGTCTGTGGGAAGAGATTCACTCAGTCATCCCACCTACAGAGTCATCAGCGAGTACACACTGGGGAGAAGCTGTTCACCTGCTCAGAAAGTGGGAAGAGATTCACTCAGTCATCGCACCTACTGGCACACCTGTCAGTTCGCAATGGGGAGTGGCCATTGTTATGAATCCCTGGGTTTTGTTTGCTGTGGACTGTCATTTTAAGAGAGAGAGATTAAGAAGGCGAATCAGTCTGACTTGCAGCTTGTTTACATCGCTCGCAGCTTGTTTAGTTTTAACCGAGGACACAGACACTCAGAGTCAGACGGAGATGAAGGAGGAAAAATGGAAGGATCAAAACCAGGGAACTAGTGGCCAAGGGTCACTATTTAGAAGTTTCCTTTGCCATAAGGGTGGTTTAATTATCAATTCACCATACATTGAATGTGTGGTTGTCCCCTCATTTGATCCATAGGAGTGGATCTGATTAGGGATATCCTGTGGAGACCACTTATGTGTTAACCCCTGCCTGGCTGTGGTGTGGTCATTCATTTGAAGATGATACCCCTTAAGACAAGTAACTTTTGGTGATAATTTGAATGTACATTTGTAAAGATGGTGGATAAAATCTACAGCAACTGTTCTCTCATTATACCACCATGGAATCTGTGGAATTCGACATAATTGCCTTCTCTCAACATTTACCCTGGATTACAAATATCTCTCTCTCATCACGTATTCCATGGTTGAACTGAACTTTAATACTTTACCATCTCAAGACTCCAAGCCCTCAGCTCAATAGTTTGGGAGTTATATTTACACACATAACACTCATGAGGAAATCTGCAGATGCTGGAAATTCAAACAACACGCACAAAATGCTGATGGAACACTGCAGACCAGGCAGCGTCTATAAGAAGTACTGTCGACGTTTCGGGCCGAGACCCTTCGTCAGGACTAACTGATAGGAAAGATAGTAAGAGATTTGAAAGTAGTTGGGTGAGGGTGAAATGCAAAATGATAAGAGAAGACCTGAGGGGGTGGGATGAAGCTGAGAGCTGGGGAGTCTCAAGATGGCGCTCATGGAGTAAACCGCATTTAGGCTTTGCTCCAGAACTTTTACGTTTTTTAACCTACAAACACCCCTTAAACTTATTCTAAAGGGGTCTAAACATACAGAATTCTTCTTTTTAAACTATTTGAATTATTCTCAACGCTGAAATGTCTAAAGTAAAAGAACCGAAACAGACGAAAGAATCGGTAACTTTAGAAGCAGTTGCGAAGCTTATAGAAGCTAAATTTGAAAAGTTCGTGGAAAAATTATTCGTAAGGCTATCAAAGTATGACGAGCGTTTGAAATCACTCGAAGAAAAGTTCCTGACCCTTTCACTGGAATCACAAAATCAACAAGCAAGCATTTTGGCTCTTGAAGAAGCCGCTCGTAAGAAAGATCGTATGATCGAAAAAATACAAGAAGAGCAAACTTTGACGTCTCAACAGATGGATCGTTATAAAGTTAAAATTACTGATTTGGAAAATCGCTCTCGAAGACAAAATCTTCGGTTAATTGGGATCCCGGAAAAATTTGAAAGCGGTGATCTTACCGTTTTCTTCTCTAAATTTCTAGTGAATGTCCTGGGCGAAGAGGTCCTGAATTGCCCCCCAATAATCGATCGAGCACATCTGGTATCAAGATTTCAGACAATTTCAAGTCTGAAACCGCGGCACATAATTTTGAGGATTCATTATCCTCATATCAAAGATCGTTTGATTCGTGCGGCTCGTAAAAAAGGCATGATAACCCATCAAGATTTCAAGTTTCGCATCTTGGAGGATTATAGCCCAGAGGTCTTACGGGCTAGGCTGGCTTTCAGATCGGTTATGTCGAATTTTCACCAGGAAGGCTACAAGCAAGCGCTGCTATTTCCAGCACATCTGAGAGTCACCCTTCAAGATGGAACTTTTCGGCTGTTTAAATCGCCAGCGGATGCTCAAGGTTTCCTGGAACAATGACATTCTATCGGGCTGACCAGTGTAATTTAGCCTATAGATTTGGATCTATTATAGATTGATGTTTGGGTTCTTTCTTTTTTTTTGATATGGTTTACATGTATTTTTTACATACATTTTTTAAAGCTTTCTTTTTTTTTTGCTGGGCTTATTCTGATTTTATATTTTTTCATATTATTAATCTATTAGCGTTGAAAGTGACTGATTAGGGTTTTTTCTTCTCTTTTGTTTTTCTTTTTTTTAAATCGATATACGCTCTCTTTTATACTTTTAACATTTGAATATTAAGATTGGAAAAAAAAAATGGCGTTTCTTCTTCCCGACTGACTCCAGTGTTTGGAGCGTCATAACTGTTTTGATGTATTTGAAAGTTTTAAACTTCTATTTATTGTCTTAATTCTTTTCTTTTAACTCTTTTGTTTATATACATTTATAACACTAATTTTATATCTTAACTTTTGTAGTATCAACCCTTTTTATAATGTGGGTTGTTTGTATTTTTTTTAACTTTATTACGTTCGAGTTGCCGTCTTGAGACATGGGGGTAGTTTTAGTATTAGCTCGCTCGCTTGCCTTTTTTGGCTTTTTTCCTGGGGTTTCGAGGGTGGTGGGAGGGGAATTTTTTTTTTCTTTTTTTTCGCTTGCTTTTCGCTTAGTTTTATTTCATGGGCTTATATGAAACTACAAAAATGGCTGCAGTGCTGTGACTTCCAGTTTCCTTTTGCACTTACTTCCTTCTTCCGGGTTCATGAGTTCACTTTTCTTTCGAACTTATGTATTAACTGTAATATATATTGTCAAGATGGTTAAGACTATTAATTTTGTTTCTTGGAATACTAATGGTTTAAATCATCCGATCAAACGGAAAAAGTATTCAAAGTATTCCATAGAATGAATGCTAATGTTATTTTTATACAAGAGACTCATGTAAGGAAGATGGATAGTCAGCGGTTGTTTAGGTTCTGGAAGGGCCAACAGTATCACTCAAATTTGCAAGCCAAAGTGAGAGGTGTGTCTATTTTTATAGACTCATCAACTGCTTTTATACATCATGAAACAATTTCAGATCCGCAGGGTAGATTTTTGCTTATTACTGGTTTACTTTTTAATCAAAAAGTTGTTTTAGTTAATGTTTATGCTCCAAATATTGATTGTCCTGAATTTTTTAAATGCTTATTTACATCCTTTCCCAATCTGAATCAATATAGATTGATAATGGGCGGGGATTTTAATTGTTGTTTAAACTCTGTGATGGATAGATCCAAGCCCATTCAAACTTTTCCGAATAAATCGGCTTCTCTTATTAATTCCTTTATGATTGATTCAGCTATTTGTGAAATTTGGCGTTTTTTACACCCTAATGACAAAGAGTTTTCATACTTTTCCCATGTCTATCACAGTTATTCAAGAATTGATTACTTTTTCATTGATCAGCATTTACTTACAGATGTCATGGATTGTAAATATGACTCCATTACTATATCTGATCATGCACCTTTGAAGTTATCTATTAAGGTGACGGATTCATATATTAGTACTAAAAGTTGGAGGCTTAATCCTGTTTTACTGCAGGACTCTGACTTTGTTAACTTTATTAAACAGCAAATTGATTTGTTTTTCTCAATAAATTCTACAGCAGAGATCTCTAGTGGAATTTTGTGGGATACTTTTAAGGCATATATTCGTGGACAGATTATTTCATATTCTGCCGGAGTTAGGAAACGAACTAATTCCAAAATATTAACATTAGTTGATAAAATTAAGGCAATTGACAAGATCTATTCATCAACTTCTAGTAAAGAACTTTATAAAGAAAGAGTGGAACTTCAAATGGAGCATAGTTTATTATTAACCTCCTCGATTGAAAGTCAGTTAATTAAATCAAAAGCTCAATTCTATACATATGGAGATAAGTCAGGTAAACTACTAGCTAATCAATTGAAAATTGCTTCGGATAAGCGACAAATTACTAGGATTCGTAAACAAGATGGTACTTTGACGATTGATCATAAAGAGATAAATAAAGCCTTTCAAGATTTTTATAATTCCTTATATCAATCAGAATGTACTAAGGACTCTTCTATAATGAACGAATTTTTAGGGAAATTGAATATTCCAAAAGTAACTGTTGAAGATAGTGTATTTTTGGATACACCTATTACGGAGTCTGAAATAGAAAAGGCTGTTTTTTTCAATGAACTCGGGTAAAGCTTCAGGTCCAGATGGTTTTTCTGTAGAATTTTTTAAATCCTTTTCTTCTATACTTTCTCCTTGGCTTTGTAAAATTTTTAAAGATGCATTAAGTATAGGTAAACTACCACAATCTTTTTATGAAGCTTCTATTTCTTTAATTCTTAAAAAAGATAAAGACCCTACTGAATGTGCATCCTATCGACCTATATCTTTGCTGAATACGGCTTTTAAGATTTTTAGTAAAATTTTGGCTATTAGATTAGAAAATATATTGCCTCGGATTATTTCTGAGGATCAGACTGGATTTATCAAAAATCGCTATTCATCTTTTAACATTAGAAAATTAATTAATATTGTTTATACCTCTGCATCTAAAATCCCAGAATGTATTATCTCTTTGGATGCCGAAAAAGCATTTGATAGAGTCAAATGGTCATATTTATTTAATACATTGCAACATTTTAATTTTAGTTCAAAATTTATATCATGGATTAAATTAATATATCATAAACCTTTAGCTTCGGTCTTTACCAATAATCAAATATCCCTTTTTTTTCAGTTATTTCGGGGTACAAGGCAAGGTTGTCCTTTGAGCCCTTTATTATTTGACATTGCTTTAGAACCCTTGGCTATAGCCATTCGTGAATCACCCAATATTTTAGGCATTACCCGTGGAGAGACGATGTATAAGGTATCATTATATGCGGACGATTTGTTATTATATATATCTGATCCTGAAAGATCTATTCCTGCTATTTCTTTTTTGCTTGCTCAATTTAGTAATTTTTCTGGATATAAATTGAATTTTAATAAGAGTGAACTTTTTCCATTAAATATGCATATTCCAATTTATAAACATGTACCATATAGAATCGTTACAGATTATTTTACCTATTTAGGTATTAAAATTACTAAAAAACATAAAGATTTGTTTAAAACTAATTTTTTACCCTTAATAGATCAAATTAAGCAACTTGCTAATAGATGGTCCCCACTATCTTTGTCTTTGGTAGGCAGAGTTAATGCCATTAAGATGATGATACTACCTAAATTTCTATATTTATTTCAAACATTACCAATTTTTATCCCTAAATCTTTTTTTGATATGGTTGACTCTAAAATATCTTCGTATTTGTGGCAGAACAAAAATCCTAGATTAGGTAAAAAATATTTACAGAAGCCTAAGAAGGAGGGCGGCTTGGCTCTACCAAACTTAAGATTTTACTATTGGGCAGTTAATATATGGTATTTGATATTTTGGACACAAGAATTGACTACAGTTGCTGGCCCACAATGGGTAAATTTGGAATGTAAATCTGTGCAAGATTTCTCATTGATCTCAATCTTAGGATCTTCACTTCCTTTTTCGTTACTCAAAATGAATAAACAGATAACTAATCCCATAGTTAAGTATACATTACGAATCTGGTTTCAATGTCGTAAATCTTTTGGCTTGAATAAGTTTATGCTGTCAAGTCCTATAATATCTAACTACTTCTTCCGACCATCATCTATAGATCAAGCTTTTCTCTTATGGAAAACAAAAGGTATAACATGTTTTCGTGATCTGTTTTTGGATGATAACATTATGTCCTTTGAACAGTTATCTAATAAATATAACTTATCTAAAACCCATTTCTTCAGATACTTACAAGTTAGAAATTTTCTATATAATGAATTAAAGTCTTTTTCGAAAGAATGTCCATTGGACATTACAGAAAGAATTTTAACTCTTAATCCTTATCAAAACGGTTTAGTAGCTATCATTTATAATATGATTATGAATGTACAGCCAGATATATCAGAAAAAAATAAGAAGGAATGGCAGGAAGAATTGCATTGCCCTATATCTACTGAGCAATGGGAAAATTTTTTATCATTGGTAAACTCATCCTCTATTTGTGCTAAACATGCCCCAATACAATTTAAGGTTGTACATAGAGCCCACATGTCTAAAAATAAACTTGCTTGATTTTATTCTTATGTTAATCCAACCTGTGATAGATGTCATTCTGATATTGCTTCATTGACCCATATGTTTTGGTCTTGTCCTTGTTTACAAAACTATTGGAAGGATATTTTCAATTTCATTTCAAGAGTTTTAAATATTAATCTTCAACCGCATCCTTTTACTGCAATTTTTGGTCTACCAATGATAGATAATATGTGTCTATCCGCTTCATCCCAGCGAATGATTGCATTTGTTACACTAATGGCTAGAAGATCTATTTTACTGAACTGGAAAGAAATTAATCCTCCAACTGTATTTCAGTGGTTCTCTCAAACCATTTCCTGTTTGAGTTTAGAAAAAATTAGAAGCGTGGTTTTTAACTCCTCAGTTAAATTTGAGGAAACTTGGAGACCATTTATTCAACATTTTCATACGAATTAAATGGTCTGATCCTGAACCTTATTGTTACCATCCTGAATTGTATAAATGGAGGTTCGGAGTCATTGGCACTACTGTATGTATTTAACATTATACAATTGCCCATGTTAGTTGTTTTTATTTCTTCTTAGTTGTGTTTTTTTTTTCATTTTTTTTGGGGGGGGGGTTTCTTTTTCTTTTCAAATCCTTTACATTAATACTATAAGTTTGGGAGACTTTATATATTGATTAATACATAATTGATTGTTAATGAATCTATTAATTGTGTACTCTCAAATGTTTTGTACTTATATATTACTTATGTTTTTTCTTAAAAATCAATAAAAAGATTTGAAAAGAAGCTGAGAGCTGGAAAGGTGATTGGCGAATGTGATACAGAGCTGGAGAAGGGCAAGGATCATGGGACGGGAGGCCTCGGGAGGAAGATAAGTAGGTGGGGGGGAGCACCAGAGGGAGATGGAGAACAGGCAGACAACTAAACATGTCAGGTATGGGGTAAGAAGGGGAGGAGGGGCATTAACGGAAGTTAGAGAAGTCAATGTTCCTGCCATCAGGTTGGAGGCTACCCAGCCGGTATATAAGGTGTTGTTCGTACAACCTGAGTTTGGATTCGTTTTGACAGAGGAGGCCATGGATAGACATATCAGAATGGGAATGGGATGTGGAATTAAAATGTGTGGCCACTGGGAGTAGTCTGTTGCTGCTGGTTCATTTTTAAAGCGTTACGGTTTGTAACAAAATGGGGCTGCGTCTGGGATATGAACAAATTTAAGGATTTATTTATTATCGATATCATTTGGAAATCCCTATTGATTTATTTGTGCCTGGAAAATCAGTAGCAATGGATTTTGATAAATATCTGGAAGGGTCAACCTCTGAGGCATTAGAGGACACCAGAAGGATTGAGTTGTTGAGTATTGCTAAAACGTTAAAACTTGCTAAGATGAAATTGACAATGAGGAGTGCACAGATGCAGAGGATAATAGCTGAACATTATGTATCCGAGGGTGTGTTTAAAGTGGAGAAGTTGGAGGTGTTTCCTGAAAGTAAACCTCGTGAGCTTGAGCTCCAGTAGAAGTTAGAAAAATTCAAGATGGAGGCTGTGGAAATGCAGAGGCAGTTTCAGGCTAGAGAGGCAGAAAAGCAGACAGAAAATTCTCTTACAAAGTGTAATTAAGGGGATGGCTTAGCAAGCCTATTCTGCTTTGACATTTGCTGAAGCAACTGATTATTTATTTATTTATGCTGCGCGCGCGCCCCCCCCCCCCCCCATTGTCGCTACTGGGCTATAAATGTTCAGGAGCAGTGTGTGGTTCAGTGCTTTGCTCAAAGACACACACACTGCCTCGGCTGAGGCTCGAAATCATGACCTTCAGATCGCTAGTTCAACACCTTAACCACATGGCCACGCACCACACATTATGACCTCGTGAAGCAGGCTGTGCTCAAAGCTTATGAGTTGGTCCCAGAAGCATACAGGCAAAAGTTTAGAAATTTGAAGAAATCTGTGAACCAGACTTATATGGAATTTGCTTATGAGAAATTTGTGTGTATTGCCCGCTGGTGCACATATAAAAATGTAAATGATGATTTTAACAGCTTGAAAGAATTGGTTTTAATTGAAAAATTCAAAAAGTGCGTCCCTGATGACATAAAGACATATTTAGATGGAAATGATGCTGCCACTATGCAGGAGTCTGCTAGATTAGCAGATCAGTTTGCTTTAACCCATAAGGTTATGTTTACCCTGAATAAGAGTTTTGAAAAGAGTAGCAGGGATAACCAGGGTAAACCAGAAATTAATGCTGGGATTTGTCACACTTGTCAAGTTTTGACTAAACCTAATCAGGTCATCCCAGTGGCCCCACTCCAGCCTATACCTGCATTCGGTGAACCGTTTTCCAAAGTTATAGTGCTTTGTGTTGGCCCATTGCCAAAGACTAAAGCTGGCCATCAGTATCTGCTAACTATTATGTGTACTGCATCCAGATTCCCGGAGGCAATACCTCTCAGAAATATTAAAGCTAAAAATGTGTCGAAGGCTCTTACCGAGGTTTTTTTTTACTTTATTCGATTTACCTCAAGAAATCCAGTCTGATCAAGGAAGTAGTTTTACATCTGGGTTATTCCAGCAGGTAGTTTATGAACTGGGAGCAAAACAAATTACATCATCTACATACCATCCGGAATCACAAGCGGCTTTAGAAAGATTTCACTCTACCCCCAAAACAATGATTAAGACATACTGTGTTGAAAATGGAAACGACTTTTGTTCGCAGTAAGAGAGTCGGTTCAGGAATCATTGGGCTTTACTCCATTTGAACTTCTATTTGGTCGCAGAGTGAGGTGAGCTTTGACCTTGTAAAAGGAGCGGTGGATTGATGGGGATGTACATGTTAACTTGTTAGACTATGTTTTAAAGTTCAAAAATCAACTACACCAATTCTGTAGTCTAGCGAGACAAAACTTAAAAGATTTCTCAAAACAAAATGAAGTGTTGGTTTGAGAAGCAGGGTTGCGAAAGAAAATACCGGGTGGGGGATAAGGTGCTTGCCTTATGTTGACGAATCCACTTCAGGTGAAATTCAATAGACCATATGAAATAGTCTCTCAATTTAATGATGTGAATTATGTTATTAGAACACACGACCGATGTAAACTAACACAGCTGGTACACATAAATATGATAAAGCCTTATTTTGACAATCAGGCACCGTCTGTGAATGTTGTTGTCAAAATATATGAATCTGGCAACCCTGAGAATGAAACAATAGACTCGTCTGAGACTTTTCACAAGCCAAACATGGTCCCAGTTAGGCTAATGAACTACGTTGTTCCAGAAAACATTGATAACAGGTTGTCTCATCTGCAGCCAAAGCAACAACAACAGCTGAAGGAATTAATTCTGAAGTTTAAAGATTTATTTCCCGATGTTCCCAAGCAAACCACGGTCGCAATACATGATGTAGATATTGGTCAAGCCAAACCGATTAAACAACACCCACATTGCATGAACGTAGAAAATGTATATTGGCTGAGCAATTGTTGTAAATGCGGAAACAGATTCAGTAGGTCTCAGAGGCACTGATTATGGGAAGGTAAATGCAGTAACAAAAACAGATGCCTATCCTATCCCTAGGATGGATGATTGCATCGATAAGGTTGGAATCGCTAATTTCTTACAAAGATTGATCTGTTGACAGGGTATTGGTGTGTTCCATTGACGGACAGAGGTAGAGAAAGTTCTGCATTTGTGACACCATCTGGGTTGTATGAATACAATGTTTTGCCTTTTGGAAAGAAAAATGCTCCAGGAACATTCCAGAGAATGATTGATTTTGAAATTCGAGGGTTAGAACACACAGATGCCTATATTGATGTCTTTGTCACAGGGCGTGACACTTGGGAAGAGCATATCTCTGCAGTAGAAAAGCTGTTTGACGGGCTTTCCCAGGCCAGCCTTACAGTTAACTTGGCTAAGAGTGAATTTGACCATGCCTCTGTGACCTGTCTTGGCTATGTTGTAGGTCAAGGCGTTGGCTCCTGTTCAGGCAAAAGTCCAGGCAATTTCTCAAGAACCTATTCTGACTGCTAAGAAGGTTCTGAGAAGGTTTCTGGGAATGGATGGATATTATCGTAAGTTCTGTAAGAACTTTGCTGCTATCGCTCTTCCTCTGACTAATCTCCTGAAGAAGGGTGAAAAGTTTGTTTGGACTGAACCTTGTCAGGAGGCATTTGATCGATTGAAAGTTATTATTTGAGATTAGGCCAATCAATGTAGTATTCTCAGCATATTTAATTAGCAGATTGGAGCTGTGGGTGGCAACACAGGTCATGGGTGCACAGAAAGTAAATGACAGGGCCAAAGAGACAACCCTGTGGGTTATGTGTCCTGAGGGTCAGCGAGACAAAGGAGATGGAGCCCACTGTTACCACCTGCCGGTGATCTGACAGGAAGTCCAAAATCCAGCTACACAAGGCAGGGTGAAGGCCGAGGTCTCTGAGCTCCTTGTCGATACTTCACGCCTTCGTATGGCTACTGCTCTGCCCATGACTGCAAGGAACTGCAGAGAACTATGGAGAACAGAGAACATCAGAGAAACAAGCCTCCCCTCCATGGACTCTCCCTACACTTCCCCTGCCTCGGAAAAGCAGGCCATGTACACAAAGAACCTCATAACCTGGACATTGTTGCTGCAAACCCGCTCCCACATTGGCAGAGAGATACAAAAGCCTTAAAGGTGTTCCTGGTGTACCACCAGGCTGAAGGATGGCTTCCTGTCTGCAATTAAATGAATGATAAAATGGACTCGGCCTCACAATGTAACTCGACGTGACCCTGCACCATATGTCTATCTGCACTGCACTTTCTCTGCAGCCATAATGCTTTGTTACAGTGATTGTTCTGTTGTATATGAGCTCAATGTACTGTTGTAATGTATCGATCTGTGTGGATGGTACATCAGGCAAGATTCTCACTGTAGCTCAGTACGTGATGATAATAAACAAATTCCACATTTTAATTGTGTGGAAATATTAGACAGACTGAGCTTCTGCTCCGGAACCACAGAAGGAAACTGACCTGTTGTCATTTCTGTGAAAAGCAAATATATGGAAAATGCTTCAATCTCACATTACGATCTGCGGTAACTGGGATCAGGTCACCGGTGGTGGGTCTCCCATATCAATATCAGAATCAGGTTTAATAGCACCGGCATGTGTCATGAAATTCGTTGTCTCTGCTGTAGCAGTAGAACCTAATTCTTAACAAAAGATTTTAACAATTGTGATTTAAAATAAGTATATATATAGTACAAAAATAGAAAAAAAATAAAAATGTAATAAAGTATTCTAATTGTGTAAATGTAATAAACTATTTTAATTGTGTGGATCTATTTGATCCGGATCCACTGCGTTGTCTGAAGGGGACAAAGGTGAAGCTCCACGTACACGTAGAGCAGTGACCCGCAAATGCTGCAGATCTGCAGAAAAAAGTAAACAGGAAACGGGATCAGGTGACGGGTGGAGGGACTCCGACCTGAACCGATGACTCTGCTCCTCGGCCCTCACACACTGCCCGACCCATCCGCCGCATTCCCCACATTATTCCATATTTACACCAGATACATGTCTACTTTTCCACACCATATCTACCCCGATCACTTTCCCTCCACCCCCAGGTCACAGAGTCACGGGCTCGATTCCCATCCCCTTTTTCAGAGACTGGGATCCCTGGTTCAACCGGTAAAGATGCTTTGCATTTCAATGTGTTCACCTCTCAGTCCTCGATTCTCTAAATGACATTTAGAGTTATCACATTTGATCTTTCTTCAGGTTATGACCCCACCTCTCGAGGGATCAGTCAGGTGAATCTTCATTGCACTCTCTATCACAAATAATCTCTAACCTCTTTGTTCATCCGCTATGGAATTAATTTCCATCTTCTGCAGCCCCGTGTTGCCCCAACTACTCACCTCCCACCCCTGTCACTATTTTCACATTCCACATCCCCCCTCACCTGGATCCACCTCTCACTCCCCAGCTCTTGCCCCATCCCCACCCCTCACCTCTTTTCTCTAACTATTTCCCGTCCACTCTCAGTCCAGAGGGAGGGTCTCTGCCCGAAATGTTGACGGTCCATTTCCCTCCACAGATGCTGCCTGACCCACTGAGTTCCTCCGGCAGTTTGTTCTTTGGTCTGTATAACCCGTGTTAATATGGGGAGCGGGATTTTACACCATATTGCAGGGTTAGGGTTAATGGACTTTTTGGTGAGACAACAACATTAATCACGGGTTTCATCACTGAATCCAGTGTTGTGGGATGTAAAGTCCCCTGTTATGTGTCCGGCTGTGCCGTGTTGTTGGTGGAGTGGGCAGCGTGGTGTTTGTCTCGATTCGGGTCACAACAGCAGAATTGCCAGCGGGGTCCACACACAGTGTATTAGTCAACAGAAAACCTCTCGTCCCTGCAGTCTTTGTCTCCTGGTAAACTCAACACCCTGACAGTGTGGACCATAGATACCCCTTCCTCTCAGAGTCAGGGGATCATTCAGACAGCTGAATGCTGAGAGGAATTATATTTATTGGTCATTAAAGTTCACCCAGATTCGTTTGGACGGATTTGATGTGGAGTTCGGGGTGTCACAGTAAAAGGGCCGGACTGTCGAACTCTCTCTGTTGTCCAAACATCCTTCCAGGTGAGGCGACACTTCACCTGTGAATCTTCCGGGGTCGCCTGTTGTGTCCGCTGCTCCCGATGCGGCCGCCTCGACACTGGTGACACCGGCTGCCCCGTAGTTGTGCCGGGTAGGAATGTTTTTTAACGGGTTTCGATATTTTTCTTCCCATTTGTGCGAGAGGGGTGGGTTTTGGGGGTTGATGATCGGGATGCCGTCCTTTTTGATGCGGGGGGTGGGGAGAGAGTTTCATTTTTTTCTCTCTCTGAACGACTTTCATGCTTTCTTTGGTTCGTGGTTCTCTGGAGAAGAAAAAAACTCAGCGGTATTTATGAATACCTGCTTTGATAATAAATTAACCTTTGAACTCTCCACTCCGAGCGGGACTTCCCGGTGTCCAAACATTTCAATTCCGATTCCCATTCCCGTTCCGACGTGTCATCCCATCCCTTGCCAAGATGAGGCCACCCTCAGGGTGCAGGATCAGCAACTTATATTCCGTCTGGGCACCCCCACCCAACCTGATGGCATGAATATCGATTTCCCCTTCCGGTGAATAAATTTACCTCACACCCCTCCCTCCCACTCCCTCTCATCCTCTCTGTCTTTGTCTGTCCTCTCACCTGCTTATCACTTCACTCTGGGTCCACTGCTCCATCCCTTTCTCAATATATTGAAGTGTACCTGTGAGTGTCGATACTCAAAATATCCTCACACGTCAGGTGTTACATGGTTCGACATTTATACATCCTGTTTAGTGTTTAAATATATAAAAAGTTAAATAAGCTTGAATCTTTACATAAATTATTATCGCAACTATACGAATAGAAAATATTGTATTTTGGAAGTGACAAATGTTAACGGGAGGAGAGCAACCATTTGGGAGATTTGGAAATGCATTTCATCTCGTTCATTGCCACACTAAATTACTCTTTTTCCTGTCAACACAAAGAGAAAAAGAGCCTCTTTTCAATCAACTGCAGTTGGTGGAGTGAGGCCAAGGAGTTAATCAGCTACTAATGATATGAAATGACGTAAAACTAGCTTGTAGCCTAGAATTTTTTTTTTCCATTTGGCTTCCAAAACAAAACTAAATTTATCCAGGTGTAGAAGAGGATTTTGGATGATTACCTTGAATATTTCATCAAAATCAGGCCAAAAATGAGCGAGCAGTGAATTTTTTTTTCATTATTTTCGACGCTTAAACATAGTTTTCGATGCTCATTCCGTGCTTAATATAGCTCCTTCCTGGTATCCAATGGTGCCCATTGGAAAGAGCGGAAGAATGCTCACATTTGTGTACAGGTATTTCCCAGCTTCCTAGGACAACGGGTCGAGCGAGAAGGAATTTCACAAATATCTAAATTAAAAACAGTCACAGCTCCAGGATTTCACCAAAAACGATCAAATATCCTAATGTTATTAGTGGTATTTTTTCCCACCAGCCAACACCCCCGCTTCCGTAAAATTCCCTCTATTTAATATCCGAGGTTGTTAAATTCCGTGCTTGTTTATGTTGACTTTTTTACAGAGGTGTCGGAGCGGCTCTCCGGTGAGCTCTGGTAGCACTGCAGCCCTGAATGTATGAGACAGTACAGTGTTAAATGCAAAACCCTGAACGGTGTCGATGATCAGAGGGATCTTAGACTCCAAGTGCATCGCTCCCTAAGAGAGACTGCACAGATTGATCGGGTGGTTAAGAAGGCAAATGGCATGGTTGTCTTTATTAGTTGAAGCACTGAGTTCAAAAGTTGTGAAGTTGTGTTGCAGCTCTGTAAAACTAGTTAGCCCACATCTGGAGTGTTTCATACAGTTCTGGTCGCCCCCTTTCTCAGAAGGATATCGGGGCTTTGGAGAGGGCGCAGAAGTTTACCAGGATACTGCCTGGATTAGAGGGCATGAGCTATAACAAGAGGCTGGACAAACTTATGTTGTTTTCTCCAGAGCGGCGCAGGCTGGGGTAAGACTGGATAGACGTTTAGAAGATTTTGAGAGGAATAGATAGAGTGGACAGACGTTATGTTTTACCTGGGGTTTGAAATGTCTGACACATTTAAGGTGAGAGGAGATGTGAGGGGCGTCTGTTTATTTCCACAGAGTGCTGGGAAGCTGGAGTCTGTGCCTGGGGTGTTAGACCCCACCGGTCACATGATCCCATTTGCCCCTCCCATTTAACCGCAGATGTAACGATCTCTTTGTGCATGTTCACAATCTCCAGATGGGTGGTTGCGCATCCTCCATGTTGTGTTGGGAAATCTGATGTCGGCCACTGAGTCCCGTCAACTTCCCCAACTCGCCTCGTTTCCTGAGGCTCCTCACATTTGTCCTGGAGCTTTATGGCGGTTGTGTCTTCTCCCGGACTGGGGTGGGTGATAAAGGAGAACTTCCCAGGTTGTGGGGATCTTTGATTTCACTGCCTGCTTTACCGACGGACTGGGAAGTCTAGGGGGGGGGAGAATGGTTTCTGTGATGTGCTGATCTGGATCCAAAGGTCTCTGCCGTTCCTCGCAGTCACGGGCAGAGTAGTTACCGTGCAAAGCGTGAAGTGTCCGGATGGGAAACTTTCTATGGTGTGTTGATAAAAATTTGGTGAGGGTCAAAGTATATCTGGCAAAGTTCTTGTTATTTTTGCTAATTCTGTCTTTTTAGAATTTTTTGTACAGTAGTATGTACTATTCATTCAGTACCTATGTGTTGCTGGAGGACCATCAGTGATTGTCTTTGATCCCTTCTCCCACCTGGTTCCATCTGCTCATCTTGTTCAACCTCTGTCCAGTCTCCGCACAACCCCCAGCCCCGCTTCAGTGATGTACATCAACCATCTGGGTCATCCTCAGTCCGCCTTGTATCCCACCTCCTCAATATTATATATCAGCAAACTTTCTTCCACCCTTGTCTTCATTGTGAAGTGTTCTTTTGTACCTTTGGTCTCGCTGAGTTATTTCCAGAATCGGTTATTGTCAGCTGGAATGCCAGAGGGTCATCAGGTCCCAGTTCTGTTGTGCATTGGTGTGGAGGTGCTAGTTTATGAACAGTGACCGGCTGACACACTGCAGCATTTTACTGGCAGCAAAGAGTACTGGGAGAGTTGGTGCTTGGGCTCTAATCCTGTGATCGGCATTCCAGGCAAATGGAACTATTGGTGATTTGGCTTTGACTTTGGTTAGTGCTTCTACAGATGGGGCTGGATGCTCGTCCTGCAATGAAGCAGAAATTTCGAGCAGCTGGACATTGGTTGTGGGGAAATCCCGGATTGCACTACCCAGTGTGAGATGTGGCGACGATGTGTCAGACTCTCAGGGTCGGTGAGTGGCAGATTCAGCTGTGTGATTGCGAGGTTGGGTCCTGGGAGATCACGGTTTTTGATCCAGGTAAAATGGACCCAGGGATCGAGCTGTTTGGGCTTGTGAGGTGTTGATCGAGTATTTCTGGTCTGGGATCAGATGTTTGTTTCTGGAGTTCCTTTGGAAGCAATGACTGCCAATCTGAGGAGAGGATGAGTTCCCATTTCATCCTCACAGGGAGAGGCTGTGAGTAAATGAGCTGTTCCATGTTTACAACAGTAGAAATAGACCCTGAGTCTGGTGTTCAAACTGTGTTTGGAAATCTCCCTTCCCCTCACTGTCACACTGTGGAAATCAGGTAGCTGTGCTAAAGATCTGCACTAAAAACTGAAAATGTTTGAAGTCATTCTGATGAAATGTTATTAATTGAATTGTATTTAAGCTGTTCCTTACCTGCTGAGTGTTTCTGGTAATTCCAGTTTCTTTTTATTTCTTGGTTTATATTTCATGAAATGGACCTGTTTTAACCTGGAAATGAAAATGGCTGTGATAGTTTGTAGGCCTCTGTTAGAGTCTCTGCAAGTCTCCCCTCTCCACGCCACCGATGTTGTCCAAGGGAAGGACCCATTAGGACCCATACAGCTTGGCACCGGTGTCGTCAAGGACACACACGCAGCCTCTGCCAAGGCTCGAACTAGCAACCTTCAGATCACTAGACCAACGCCTTAACCACTCGGCCACGCGCCAGCACATGTGATCGTAGAACAGTAAAGAAAGCACAACGTTTCCCTGTCAATTATCCTGGTACCAGTTTGTCTGTTATTCCTGGAAATGTGTTCAGTACAGTTGTTGCTAACAAGGTTTACATAAGTAATCTCAGGAACGATCGGCGTCATGTATGAGGAGCATTTGATGGTTCTGGACCTGTGCTCGATGGAGTACAGAGGGACGGTGGGGGTGGTGGAGGGATGTATAGTTGTAAACCTACCGAATGCTGAAAAGCCTGGATACAGTGGACATGGAAAGGATGTTTCCATTAGACGGAGAGTCTGTGATCTGACGGCACTGTCTCAGAATAAAGATGCTTCCCCTTAAAACTCAGATGAGAAAAATGTTTTGGCCAAAAGATGTCTGATCTGTGGAATTTGTTGCCACAGAGGTTGGCTGAGGCTGCCATTTGGGTATATTTATGACAGATTAATATATTCATGATTGCTAAGTAGCTTCAGGGTTGCAGGAGGAAGACAGGAATATGGTGTTGGAATAAAAATCAGCCATGGTTGAATGGTGGGCAGACCAGATGTATCGAATCACCTAATTCTGTTCCTGTGTCTTATGTCTTACCATGACTGAATGATGGCTCCTTCCTATCCCATATCATTCTGTGAGATGTGAGGGACAATAAAAGATTGTTCACTGAGATCATTAAATCTGCCTTCAGTGTTTAAATTTCAGTGAGTTTTGTTCTTAGTAACATTACGCAGAAATGTTTAGTTCTCCTTTTCATTATTAATGTGCTTCATTGTCTCTCTGGTTAAAGTTAGACCTGTGGTGAGAGATTTATTGGAAGAAAAACCCCAACTGGAGACAAACCATGACTGAAGACGAGGGAACAGCAACAAGTGAACCTGCCCGAGGACTGAGAGCACCGACTGGAGAGAACCCATCTGACTCAGGGTTTCCATTGATTCAGTCAGGAGAAAGTTTCGTGAGTCTCATTTACTCAAACACTGGTCCTTTAGACATTACATACCTGTACAAAGGAAGGTAGGAAATAGTTGGAGTGAGACTGAATGTGCACAGAAGTACCAGTTATGCCTCTGTCAGACCCAGTTGCAATCACTCCAGGTCTGGTAATGTGCTTCCAGCAGCCCAGCCCTTTGAAACCACTCCCATTCCATCACAGTGGTTACTCAGTTCAAGATCTTGCATCCTCTGATGTAGCTGTTGGTCAGTTCTGAGTGGGGAGAGGGAAAGAGAGGGGAGTGTTTAAACAAACTCAATGTTAACAGGAATATTAGATAGTGATTAAGATGAGGAGAGAATTGTGGCCTCCTGAAAGGACACGCGAGCTGAACTGTCTGATTTATTGTACCAGATCCACCCTCGTTGACAACTTAATTTACCCCTTGCCCACCCACCCAGGTCATGTTACTTCCGATCACCCGCAGTACCCTAACCACCCTCCGTCCCCCTAGTGGCCCCACACCCTTCTGACCATTCACCCCACACCGACACATAGACAGGCCCCCTTCACCCACATCCACCCTCCCAGCTTGGGGAACCAGAGCAAACTGATCCCGCAATCTCGACACAGTGCAAAACTAAAACCAGGGATGCAAGACAGGAGAGCCCGGAGCCTCCAGCTGTCCGGCTTGGTCCCGGCCCTTTCCCACTGCAACCGGCCCTCGATTTACACAAACCCGAGATTAACACCTTCCTCACCGCCACCTGAACAGGAGAAACACCCGCATCAGCTGGGGTTGAGCTGCAGTTGGTCCCCGTATGTGTTAAAACTCCCCGCTGTCAGATATGGAGACCAGAATCGTACGCGGTAAAACCACATAACAATTACAGCACGGAAACAGGCCATCTCGGCCCTTCTAGTCCGTGCCGAACGCTTACTCTCACCTAGTCCCACTTACCTGCACTTAGCCCATAACCCTCCATTACTTTCCTGTACATATACTTATCCAATTTTTTTAAAATGACAAAATCGAACCTGTCTCTACCACTTCTATTGGAAGCTCGTTCCACACAGTTACCACTCTCTGAGTAAAGAAGTTACCCCTCGTGTTACCCCTAAACTTTTGCCCCTTAACTCTCAACTCATGTCCTCTTGTTTGAATCTCCCCTACACTCAATGGAAAAAGCCTATCCACGTCAACTCTATCAATCCATCATAATTTTAAATACCTCTTGTCAAGTCCCCCCTCAACCTTCTACGCTCCAAAGAATAAAGATCTAACTTGTTCAACCTTTCTCTGTAACTTAGGTGCTGAAACCCAGGTAACATTCTAATAAATCTCCTCTGTACTCTGTTGACATCTTAGGTATAATTTGGTGACCAGAACTGTATACAATACTCCAAATCGGTCCTCACCAATGCCTTGTACAATTTTAACATTACATCACAACTCCTATACTCAATGCTCTGATTTATAAAGGCCAGCATACCAAAAGCTTTCTTCAGCACCACGTGAGATTCCACCTTCATGGAAATATGCAACCTTATTCCTAGATTTCCTCACACTGTCTACAAGCTTTCTTTATTTGTGAACTAACCTCCTCTCTCCTAGTCTCTTCAATTTGATTCCCAACCCCCAACCATTCTAGTTTAAAGTCTCCCCAGTAGCCTTCACAGATCTCCCCGCCAGGATATTGGTCCACCTCGGTTTCAAATGCAACCCGTCCTTTTTGTACAGGTCACACCTGCCCCAAAAGAAGTCCCAATGATCCAGAATCTTGAATCCCTGCCCCCTGCTCCAATCCCTCAGCCACGCATTTATCCTCCACCTCATTCCATTACTACTGTCACTGCCGCGTGGCACAGGCAGTAATCCCAAGATTTTTTGCGGACCTTCTTCTGAAATCCCTTCCTAACTCCCTATATTCTCCTTTCAGGACCTTTTCCCTTTTCCTACCTATGTCATTGGTACCTATATGTACCACGACCTCTGGCTCCTCACCCTCCCATTTCAGGATATCATGGACGTGATCAGAAACATCCCGGACCCTGGCACCTGGGAGGCAAACTACCATCTGGGTCTCCTGACTCCGTCCACAGGATCGCCTATCTGACTCCCTAACTATTGAGTCCACTATTGCTACTGCCTTCCTCTTCCTTTCCCTACCCTTCTGAGTTACAGGGCCGGACTCTGTGCCGGAGGCACGGGCGCTGTTGCTTCCCCCAGGTAGGCTGCCCCCCCCCCAACAGTACTCAAACAGGAGTACTTATTGTCAAGGGGTACAGCCACTGGGGTACTCTCTAGTACCTGACTCTTCCCCTTCCCCCTCCCAACCGTGACCCACCTGTCTGCCTCCTGTGGCCCTGGTGTGACCACCTGTCTGTAACTCCTCTCTATCACCTCCTCACTCTCCCTGACCAGACGAAGGTCATCGAGCTGCAGCTCCAGTTCCCTGGCACAGTCCCTTAGGAGCTGCAGCTCGGCGCACCTGGCGCAGATGTGAACGTCCGGGAGGCTGGGAGACTCCGGGACCTCCCACATACGACACCGAGAACAGCAAGCTGCCCTCACACTCATAATTCCCAGCATGGAACCGTAATCCCACGGTGGATTTTTCGGTGACTTGTGAACATACGTGATTAATGACCCTGCAACTGGGGACTGAATAAATAGTCTGACAATTCAAATCATACACACCAATCTCCTTGCCTTTCTCCCTCACCCCAAGCTACTTACCCCATTTCCCTCACCACACCCTCCTCACAGTTCCTCTTCCTCATAGGGCCCTCTACTCCAGCCCTCCCTTCTTGCTCCCTCTCTCCCTCACTGTCTCAATTTTCCCTCACCCCTTCCTCATCATCGCCCCTCTCAATCATCCTTGCTTCCTCACCACCTCTCCCTTCCCCCTTCCCTCTTCTCAATCCGCCTCAGTTACACTGCTACTCGACCAGTCTCCCACTCTCTTTCACCCCTTTCCTCATGCTCTGCTTCTCTATCACCATTCTCTCTACTCCTCTATTAACAAATCATACTCCTCTCTCGTCTCTCTTCATCTCTTCACTCTCTCATGCCTCTCTTCATTTCTCTGACACTCTCTCCCCTTCTCCCCTTCTATCCACTCTGTTTCTCTTCCTTTTCCATTCTCTCTCCCATCCCACAATCCCTGTTCCTACCCCTATCATCCGCCACCTCACTCTCAATCTCAGTCACCCTCTGCCTTCCCATCTCCATCTCCTCCTCTCTCACGCACCCTCTCACCTCAATCAAACTCCTCTCTCACTCAGTCACCTCTACCACTCTGTAACTGCCTCCATTTCCAGCTCTCTCCCTCTCTATCTCTCTCCCTACATCCCACCCTCCCCCCTCTCTCAAACACTCTCCCTGCTGGCTCCCGTATCCCAAACTGTCTTCCCCTCTTTCTCACCCTCTAAATCTACCACTCACCCCACGCATTCTCCCTCTTCGCTTCCTGTCAGTCCTCCTCCTCCTCCTCCTCCCCCTCTCTCCCATCACACCCCGCGCTCTCCACCTCATCCCATACAGTGGTATGCAAATGGTTAGGCACCACTGGTCAAACTTTCTGTTACTGTGAATACTTAAGTGAGTAGAAGGTGAACTGGTCTCCAAAAGTCATAAAATTAAAGACAAAACATTCTTTTCAACATTTTAAGCAAGATTAGTGTGTTATTAAAAACACAAAATGCTGGCAGAACACAGCAGGCCAGACAGCATCTATGGGAGGAGGTAGTGACAACGTTTCGGGCCGAAACCCTTCATGAGGAGTTTAGTGTATTATTTCTGTTTTGTACAATTTTAGAGTGGGGAAAAAAAAGGGAAAGGAGCACCATGGAAAAGTCTGGGCAGCCCAAGAGATTTGAGCTCTCAGTTAAATTTTACAACGGTCTTAGACTTGAATTAGCTTGTTAGGACAATGGCTTGTTCACAGTCATCGTTAGGACAGGCCAGGTTATGCAAATCACAAAGCTTTATAAATACCCTGACTCCTCAAACCTTGTCCGAACAATCAGCAGCCATGGGCTCCTCTAAGCAGCTGCCTAGCACTCTGAAAGTTAAAACAATTGATGCCCAAGTAGCAGGAGAAGGCTATCAGAAGATAGCAAAGTGTTTTCAGGTAGCCGTTTCCTCAGTTCGTAATGTATTTAAGAAATAGCAGTTAACAGGAACGGTGGAGGTCAAGTTGATGTCTGGAAAACTTTCCGAGAGAACTACTCGTAGGATTGCTAGAAAGGCAAATCAAAACCCCTGTTTGACTGTAAAAGACATTCAGGAAGATTTAGCAGCCTCTGGAGTGGTGGTGCACTGTTCTACTGTGCAGCGACACCTGCAGAAATATGACCTTCATGTAAGAGTCATCAGAAGAAAACCTTTCCTGCATCCCCACCACAAAATTCAGTGTCAGAGGTTTTTCTGACATTGAGGGAGAGGTTGTTTTCTTGACACCAGACAGATGTTGTTCAGAGCTCAGATAGAGTCAGCATCAAATGCTTGAGCATGGTGCGATGAATGTGTTGAGCTGTGGAAATCACGATGCAAGAAGCATCGTAGGAAAGCCAGATGAGCCCAGGGCATGGAATTATGATATCGTAGGCATTACTGGGAATTGGTTGCACCCAACAGTCTGAGGGATATAGAGGAACAAATTTGTAGAGAGTTCACAGACTACACCAAGAAACAATAGTTGATATAGTAAGTGATTTTAACTTTCCATATATTGACTGGGACTCCCATACTGTAAGAGGACTAGATGGGGTAGAGTTTGTCAAATGAGCCTTAATCAGTACGTAAAACATCCGGCGTAGAAGTGTGCAATAAGCTGTTGGGAAACGATCCAGGGCTGGTGAAAGAAATTAGTGTATGGGAACACTTTGTGTATAGTGATCATAATGCCATGAGATTCTAAGTAAGTATGGAAAAACAGAGGTCTGAACCTCTCTTGAGATTCTAGATTGGAGCAAGATCAATTTTTATGGTATTTGCAAGGATTTGACAAGTGTGGATTGGGACAGGCTGTTTTCTGGCAAAGGTGTACTTGGTGAGTGGGAGTTCTTCAGAAGTGAAAATTTGAGGGTGTAGAGTTTGTATGTGCCTACCAAAATAAAAGTTGAAAGGTAACTGGTGCAGGGAATCTTTGCTTTGAAGAGATATCGAGGCCCCGGATATTTTGTTCCTCTAAATTCCTCAGGCTGTTGGGTGCTACCAAGATGCATTAATGACTACAATATCATAATTCCTCACCCTGAGCTCATCTGACTTTCTTTAGTTGTCTTCTGTTGGTTTCTAAAAGCTTCCCAATGTTTTTTGCTCAATTTGGCTTTTATGTTGGCTTAGGCTTCTCATTTCAGCCACAGTTGTGTCCTCCTGCCTTTCCAATGCTTCCACTTCTTTGGGATGTGTCTATCACTCAGCTCCCGAGTTGCTCCCAGAAACTCCAGCCATTGCTGCTCCGTCATCACTCCTACCAGATTCCCCTTCCAGTCAGGTTTGGCCAGCTTCTCTGTCACAGAAACATGGAGAAGGTCAGAACAGAAACAAGCCCACTCTGGACGATCAGAATGGTAATCTATATGGGAGAGAAAATAGATGTGGGCAGTTTTAAGTAGTAGTTTTGCATCCGCATTTACTCAGGAGATGGACACAGAGTCTATAGAGGTGAGGCAAGGCAGCATCAACTTCAGAGACCCTGGACAGATTACAGAGGTGGAGGTTTTTGCTGCCGTAAGCTTGCTAGCAAATTAGCAAGTTGTTCCCTGGGACCCTGCGGAAGACAAGTGCAGAAATTGTCGGGGTCCAAGCAGAGATATTGAAATAATCCTTAGTGACAGGTGAGGTACTGGAGGATCGGAGGACAGCCGATGTTGTTCCACTGTTCGAGAGGGGCTGTAAGGATAAACGAGAAAATGTTGCGTTAGTGAGCTTGACATCAGTTGTGGGAAAGTTATTAGAACATATGTGCAGGTACCGGATATATAAGTAATTGGATAGATGTGGACTGATTAAGGATAGACAGTATGGCTTTGTGCATGGTAGGTCATGTCTAACCAATCTTACAGAGTCTCTCGAGGAAGTTATCAGGAAAGTGGATGAGGGCAAGGCAGTGGATGCTGTCTACATGGACTTTAGCAAGGCACTTGACAAAGTCTCATATGGGAGGTTGGTCAAGAAGGTTCAGTCACTCAGCATTCAAGATTAGACAGTAAATTGGATGAGACACTGTCTTTGGGAGAAGCCAGAGTGTGGTAGCAGATGGTTGCCTCTCTGACTGGAACCTGTGACTAGTGGTTGCCACAGGGATCAGTGCTGGATCTGTTGTTGTTTGTCATCTATATCAGTAATCTGGATGATAGTGTGGTTAACTGGATCAGCAAATTTGTGGATGAAACCGAGACTGGGGATTCAGCGGACAATGAGTAGACTATCATGGCTTGCAGTGCGAACTGGACCAGGTGGAAATATGGCTTGAAAAATGGAAAATGGAATTCAATGCAGACAAGTGCGAGGTGTTGCATGTTGGTGGGACCTACCAGGGTAGATCATACACAGTGACTGGTAGGACATGGAGGAGTGTTGTTGAGGAAAGGGATCTGGGAATACAGGTCTATATTTCACTGAAATTGGTGTCACAGTTCGATAGGGACGGAAAGAAAGATTTCGGCACACAGTCCTTCATAAACCAAAGTACTGAATGCTATGTTATGTTGACTTTGTACAAGATTGGTGAGGCCTAATTTGGAGTATTGAGTGCGGTTTTGGCCACCAACCCATAGGAAAGATGTAAAGAATTTGAAAGTGTTCCGAGAAAATTCACAAGGATGTTGCCAGGTCTGGAGGACTTGGGTTATAAGGAAAGATTGAACAGGTCAGGGAACGTAGGAGATTGAGGGGAGATTTGATGCAGTTATACGACTATTTAGAGGTTTATAGATACGGTAAATGCAAGCTGGCTTTTACAACTGAGATGGGTTGGGACTACAATCAGAGGCCATGGGTTAAGGGTGAAAGGTGAAATGTTTAGGAGTTTTCAAAGAGATCACCAGCTTGTAACCCAGCACGGATGGAAAGCGTGCAGGGGAGCCGGCTGGATTCGAACTCAGGACCTTTCGTCCCGGTCTGGCACTGATGCCACTACGCCACCAGCCAGGTCAGGAGATATTGACATGGCATTGAAACTGTGGCACTTTAAATTAGCATTACATAAAGGAAAACCCCAGCTGCATGTCAACAAAGGCTATCTGTGTGAGAGGGTTTAGTTACTGTGGGGCCAGGAAACCATGCAGCTCAGTGGGAACAGGGAATAATACCAATGGAGAGAGTCAAACTGAGCCCGGTCACAAATTGGAGATGGCAGAAATGCCCCACTCTCTTAGAGCATCAGAGAGTTTGAGGGTCGTTCCAGATATCAGCACTGTGCCCAGTTAGAAGAAGATTTCGCTCTCCAACTTGTGTTGAACTTCACTGTAACTGTGTGATGTCAGATCACACCTTGGCAACTCAAGTTATCTCATATCAAATATTGTCCTACACCCACTGATGGATTTTAAAATCTTTCTACAGGTTAAAAACAAGGAATTTGTCTATGGGATTTCAAACACGACACACCAGTTGTGCTGTCCCTATCTGGATATTTAAGTGGAGCAAGGGATTCAATCGTCCATCCTTCCTGCTCAGACTGTGGGGAGGGATTCACTCGGTCATTTGACCAACTGGCAACCCATCATTTTACAGAGGGGAGAGGCCGTTCACCTGCTCAAACTGTGGGAATGGATTCACTCGGTAATCTCAACTGAAGGTACATCAGCAAGTTCACACTGGGGAGCGGCCATTCACCTGCTCAGAATGTGGGAAAGGATTCACTCAGTCATTCGAACTAATGGCGCACCAGTCAGTTCACACTGGGAAGAGGCCATTCACCTGCTCAGACTGTGGGAAGAGATTCACTCGGTCATCTGAACTGAAGGTACATCAGCGAGTTCACACTGGAGAGAGGCCGTTCACCTGCTCAGACTGTGGGATGGGATTTACTCAGTCATCTCACCTACTGAGACATGAGTCCGTTCACACTGGGGAGAAGCCGTTCACCTGCTCAGACTGTGGGAAGGGATTCACTCAGTTATACAACCTACAGAGTCACCAGCGAATTCACACTGGGGAGAAGCCGTTAACCTGCTTAGCCTGTGTGTAGGGATTCCATCAGTCATCCTCCCTACGCAGTCACCAACGAGTTCACACTGGGGAGAGGCCATTTACCTGCTCAGAATGTGGGAAGGGATTCCATCAGTCATCCAAACTACAGAGTCACCAACACGTCCACACAGGGGAGAGGCCATTCACCTGCTCAGACTGTGGGAAGGGATTCTGTCATTCATCCACCCTACAGAGACACCAGCGAGTTCACACTGGGGAGAATCCATTCACCTGCTCAGTCTGTGGGAAGAGATTCACTCAGTCATTTGACCAACTGGCAACCCATCATTTTACAGAGGGGAGAGGCCGTTCACCTGCTCAGACTGTGGGAATGGATTCACTCGGTAATCTCAACTGAAGGCACATCAGCAAGTTCACACTGGGCAAGGCCATTCACCTGTTCTGTGTGTGGGAAGGGATTCAGTCAGTCTTCCCACCTGTGGATATACCAGTCAGTTCACACTGGGCAAAGGCTGGTGATCTGCTGAATTTCTGGGAAAGGATTCACTCAGTCATCTGACCTAATGGCTCACCAGCGAGTTCACACTGGGCAGAGACTGGTCATCTGCTGAATTTCTGGGGAAGGATTCACTCGGTCATCTGACCTAATGGCTAACCAGCGAGTTCACACTGGGCAGAGGCCGTTCACCTGCTCGGACTGTGAGAAGGGATTCACTCGGTCATTCGAACTAATGGCGCACCAGTCAGTTCACACTGGGAAGAGGCCATTCACCTGCTCAGACTGTGGGAAGGGATTCACTCGGTCATCTGAACTGAAGGTATATCAGTGAGTTCACACTGGAGAGAGGCCGTTCACCTGCTCAGACTGTGGGATGGGATTTACTCAGTCATCTCACCTACTGAGACATGAGTCAGTTCACACTGGGGAGAAGCCGTTCACCTGCTCAGACTGTGGGAAGGGATTCACTCAGTTATACAACCTACAGAGTCACCAGCGAATTCACACTGGGGAGAAGCCGTTAACCTGCTTAGCCTGTGTGTAGGGATTCCATCAGTCATCCTCCCTGCGCACCAACGAGTTCACACTGGGGAGAGGCCATTTACCTGCTCAGAATGTGGGAAGGGATTCCATCAGTCATCCAAACTACAGAGTCACCAAAACGTCCACACAGGGGAGAGGCCATTCACCTGCTCAGACTGTGGGAAGGGATTCTGTCATTCATCCACCCTACAGAGACACCAGCGAGTTCACACTGGGGAGAATCCATTCACCTGCTCAGTCTGTGGGAAGAGATTCACTCAGTCATCCGAACTACAGAGTCACCAACACGTCCACACTGGGGAGAGGCTGTTCACCTGGTCAGTCTGTGGGAAGGGATTCACTCAGTCATCCTCCCTACGCAGTCCCCAACGAGTTCACACTGGGGAGAGGCCATTTACCTGCTCAGAATGTGGGAAGGGATTCAGTAATTCATCCACCCTACGCCGTCACCAACGAGTTCACACTGGGGAGAGGCCATTTACCTGCTCAGAATGTGGGAAGGGATTCACTCAGTCATCTGTTCTACAAAAATACCAGCGAGTTCACACTGGGTAGAGGCTGATCACCTGCTCAGACTTTGGGAAGAGATTCTCTTGGCCACCTCCACCAAATGTGCATCATTGCCGTTTATTTCTTCTATCTAAGTACATGACCGTACCCTTCCCAACATTTTAGTTCATTTGCCACTTCTTTGCCATTTCTCCCAATCTATCCAAATCTCTCTACAGACTCTGTTCCGGCCCCTCCACCGATCTTTGTGTCATCGACAAATTTAGCCACAAAGCCATCTATTCCATAATCCAAATCATTGATATAAAATGTAACAAGAAGCGGCCTCAACATGGACCCCTGTGGAACTCCACTGGTAACTGCCCACCAACCAGAATGGGATCCCTTTATTCCCACACTCTGTTTCCTGCCAATCAGCCAACGCTCTATCCACATATGTATTTTTCCCATAATTCCATGGGCTCTTATCTTGTTTAGCAGCCTCATGTGTGGCACCTTGTCAATGGCCTTCTGAAAATCCAAATACACAACATCCACTGCATCTCCCTTGTCTACTTGTAATTTCCTCAAAAAATTGCACTAGGTTTGTCAGGCAGGATTTTTCTTTAAGGAAACCATGCTGAGTTCTGCCTATCTTGTCATATGCCTCCAGGTACTCCGTACCCTCATCCTTGACAATCGACTCCAACAACTTCCCAACCACCGATGTCAAGCTAACAGGTCTATAATTTCCTTTTTGCACCCTTGACCCCTTCTTAAATAGCGGAGTGACATTTGCAAACTTTCAGTCCTCTGGAACCATGCTAGAATCTATTCACTTTTGAAAGATCATTGCTAATGTCTCCTCAATCTCCACTGCTTCTTCCTTCAGAACACAAGGGTGCATTCTGCCTGGTCCAGGAGATTTATCTACCCTTAGACTATTCAGCTTCCTGAGTATTTTCTCTGTCGGCATTGTGACTATACACACTTCTCTTCCCTGACACACTTGAGTGTCCGGTATTCTGCTGATGTTTTCCTCAGTGAAGACTGATGCAAAGTACTCGTTCAGTTCCTCCGCCATCTCCTTATCTCCATTACAATTTCTCCAGCATCATTTTCTATCAGTCCTATATCTATTCTCACCTGTCTTTTACTCTTTATATACTTGAAATAGCTTTTAGTATCCTCTTGGTATTATTTGCTAGCTTCTTTTCATAGTTCATCGTTTTCTTCTTAATGACCTTCTTAGTTTCCTTTGTAAGCTTTTAAAAACTTCCCAATCCTCCGTCTTCCCACTATTTTTTGCTTCCTTGTATGCCGTCTGCTTTGCTTTTACTTTGGCTTTGACTTCTCTTGTCAGCCACGGTTGCATCCTTTTTCCATTCCAAAATTTCTTTTTCGGAATATATCTGTTTTGCACCTTCCTCAATTCTTGCATAAACTCCAGCCACTGCTGCTCTGCCGTCCTTCCCGCTACTGTCCCTTTCCAGTCAACCATGGACAGTTCCTCTCTCATGCCACTGTAATTTCTTTTACTACACTGAAGTACCAACACATCTGATTTTGGTTTCTCTTTCCAAATTTCACAGTGAACTCAATCATGTTATGATCACTGACTCCTGAGGGTTCCTTCACCTCAATCTCTCTCATCACCTCTGGTTCATTACACAATACCCAATCCAGTACAGCTGATCCCCTAGTGGGCTCAACAACAAGCTGTTTTAAAAAGCCATCTCGTAGACATTCTACAAATTCTCTCTCTTGAGATCCAGTGCTGACCTGATTTTCCCAATCAACTCGCATATTAAAATCCCCTACAATTATCATAACACTGCCCTTCTGGCAAGCCCTTTCTATTTCCTGTTGTAATTTGTAGTACACATCACTGCAGCTGTTCGGAGGCCTGTAGAAAACTGCCATTAGGGTCCTCCTACCCCTGCGATTTCTTAGCTCAACCCATAAAGATTCTGCATCTTCCGATCCTATGTGAACTCTTTCTAGTGATTTAATATCAATTCTTACCAATAAAGCCACGCCACCCCCTCGACCGTGCTCTCCTGTCTACGTCAAAGTGTTGAGTGCAAAGATTGTGATGTTATGTTGAAGTTGTATAGGGCGTAACTGAGGACAGACTTGGAGTAATATGTTCAACTCTGGGCACCTACCAAAGGAAATATATGAATATGCTTGAAAGGTTGCAGAGAAAATATCTAATTCCAGAAAGTATGTATTTCAGGTGAAAGGGGGAACAGTACCTCATTAGTCAATTTTACTGCTGTTTACTTATTGTGTAATTTCATCTAATGTTGTATCTTTGCCTTACACTGCTACTGTAAGAATCGATTTATATAAGACAGCAATGTTGACCTGACCCAGCATATTTAACAGAGATGTGTATTGCAAGATTTTCTTTCACACGCAGTGTGGTGGGTGTCTGGACTGAATGCCGGATTGTTGGTGGAGCCAGATGCAATAGAAGCTATTAGATACCACGTGAATGTGTGGAGAATGGATGGTGTGGACCTGGTTTAGGCAGAGGGGATTGGTTCAGGTAGGCATGCAATTGCCAGTTCAATTCGTTCACAACAACGCACTGAGGAGAAGGGTCTGTTCCCCTGATGTACTGTTCAATGTTGCTAAGGCCATAGCTGGAGTGTTGTCTGCATATCCGGTCGTCCGGCTCAAGAAGAACGTGATTAGTCTCGAAAGGCATCGAAATGATTCACGAATTTTGTTGTCGGGACCGGAGGACTCGAATCAAAAGGTGACTGTGGACTGATCCCATCACTGATGGATATGTAATACTGATTCTCCCCTCCGCCACCACAGGCCCCACGATCACGATGCAATTGCAGGGTGATGTTAAGGGTGGCAAATAGCATAAATGTCCATAAGAGAAATAGTGTGACATAATTCACAAACATCGTTTTTGAGTTGATATTTTCGCATTAAGGGGTAGTGCCTGACATAATGGTGAGAGTGTAAGGGGATTGCTTTTGATTTCTTAGTAACTAAATTAGTCTGCAGCTTTTAATAAGCACATAAACCGACTCGAACACGGTCTATTCACAAAATCCTACAAACTCACAGTAAACGCACTGTTGTGGACAGGGCAACCACCACTGCAGTCGCACAGTGCAGTATATACGAGGGAAAACTACGAACATTAATGTGAATTGCCACCTTTCTCTTAACTCCAGCGGCACAGTGATATGTGGGTAGAACTTAGAAACAGGATGTTTCACTCCAGTGGAGCTGTATAATAGACTCCATTAGTCAGTGGGAAATCGAGTTGTCACCGTCCAGACCACCTGAACCTTTGGTCATTTTAATCGTTTTCATTCCTTTCCCTCCCACTCTCCTAAGTTCTCGTTCTCTCTCTCTCTGTCTCTCTCTCTCTGTCTGTCTGTCTCTCTCTCTCTCTATCACACTCACACACACACACACAAATATCTATCTCGTTCTCTCTATATCACCATCCCCACTTGTACCCCACTCTCGTTTCGTCACCTCATTCAGTCGCTATTTCACGTCTCCGCTTGCAACTGCGTTCATGTCTCCCCCGCTGTTCATACTGTCCCTGTGCTGCCGATCGATGGGACGATGCGTCCGGGGTAAACACCTGTGATCAGGCGGTAAATCTGAGTTGCGCTCAGGATTTGGCTTTATTAATGAAGTGAAGCACCAAGATCACCGGATATTTCACTGCGTTGATCATCTGCTCCCTGAATTTTGACTGAGTGACCGCGTAAATAAATGTGTTCGTGCAGCAGCTGAAATTCTTCAGCAAGGCTCCGACGCGATGAAAGATCCATTCAGAATCATTGAAATACCTGAATCCTATTCCTTTGATCTCATAATACATGAAATTGACAATGAGCGTTATCCACAGGAGGATGAAGCTGCCGGAGATGGTGAAGAGTAAAACTACAGACCTCTTCCGGCTCTCCATCTCCGGGTCCCTGCTGTTCTCCCCCTTGCTCTGACCCCTCAGCCCCTTACGGACACGACTGGCCACTAAAATGTGCCTGACTGTCAGAGCGTTGAACAACAGGATCGCAACGAAAGGGATGAACGGATTTAAAACGATATCGAGCCAGGCATTACCCACCCACCCGGGGTCAGTGAAGTTATTGTCCTTGGCTTTACAGAACCACGGTACATTTTTGATTATCTGTCTGGGTTCCCAGAGGAAGTAGCGGGGAACGTTTCTCAGAAAGGACAGCACGCCGGTTGTTGTGAGAACCACAGCCGCAGTTTTCCCGGTGCAATATTTTGTTTTCAGCTTCTGACAGCAGATGGCGACAAATCGATCAAAAGTGAAAGTGACGGTGAACCAGACAGAACAGTATGTGGCTGTAAACCTTAGCACCTGGATAACGCTGCACACAGGGGTGATGCTCAGAAAAGACCACGGTAAGTACTTATATATGATTCGAAATAAAATGACCTCGATGGTAACAGTCAGTAGATCCGCCGCCGCCATGGCCACCAGGTAGCGAGTGGTGCAGGTAGACAGGCCGCACTTTCCCCGGGACAGGATCACCATCGCCGCTAAATTCACTGCAGGGAGAGAGAGAGAAACGAGTAAACACTGGGCATTATTGAGCACGTTCTCCGGGAATGGACACGGGTTCGCGTTTCGGCCAACGGACTGGAGTGCTAGAGGAGTTGAACGGCTGCTTATATAACACCAAACACAGGTCACACTGTCCCTGACCTGCCTTCCTCATTGTGGAGATAAGACGATGTGTGGGAAATCATAAGGAACAACAACGATTTCAGTCCCTGATGGGAGCCGTTGCACTGATTTAACTGCGACTGACCAGGCCTCTGGAAACATCATCGGACCGGGCCGAAGAGCGAGACAAAACACAAGAAACGCTGGAGGAATTCCATGATTGCTCAAGCAGCAAACAGTCAAACGGGTTCGGACCGGGGTCAGAGGGACTGTAGGAACAACTTAGTAACCAGACGCTGAGTGGCTCCATTAATGGATTAACTCCACAGCGCAGTTCAATTCGATAACACACGGCAGTAGATCCGTGGACACTGATTCAGGTGATCAGACCCGATTTTTAACTAACAGGAAGTGGGATCTGACTGTGACAAACTTCACAGGAAGACGTGGAACACAGGAACAGGGGTCCACTCTGATCAAAAGCACAGAAACAGTGAACTTCACAATGTAAACTGCTCCCAGTCACACCGTCACGGAGAGCTGCCCGTTCTCAAGCCTGGGACAACTCTGGAGACGGTGCCACTGAAGTCCTGCACTACACCCCCTCCTGTAGAGCTGCCTGTCCTCAACACCGCGCAAAGTCCCACTACATACCTCCCAGACACCCCTTTCCGGAGGGCTGCCTGTTCAAAACACCGGGACAACTCTGGATACGGTCCCAGTAACATCCTTTCCTGCAGAGCTGCCTTTCGCTAGAACTGCTATGTAGAATATAGCATTTATGCTAAGACTTTTAGCAACAGAATATAGCCTTAATGGTAAGACTCTTGGCAGTGTGATCAGAGGGATCTTGGGGTCCGAATCAATAGGACACTCAAATTCTGCTACGCAGTTGACTCTGTGGTTAAGAAGGCATACGGTACATTGGTCTTCATCAATCGTGGGATTGAGTTTAAGAACCGAGAGGTAATGCTGCATCGATATAGGACCATGGTCAGACCCACATGGAGTACTGTGCTCAGTCTGCTCTCCTCACTACTAGAAGCACGTGGAAAACATAGAAAGTGTGCAGAGGAGATTTAAAAGGATGATGCCTGGATTGGGGATCATGCCTTATGAGAATAGGTTGAGTGAACTCGGCCTTTGCTCCTTGGAGCGACGGAGGATGAGAGGTGACCTGATGGAGATGTACAAGATAATGAGAGGCATTGATTGTGTGGATAGTCAGAGACTTTTTCACAGGGCTGAAATGGTTAGCACGAGAGGGCATAAATTTAAGGTGCTTGGGAGTAAGTACAGAGGAGATGCCGGGGTAATTTGTTTTTTTTTTTACGCAGAGAGTGGTGAGTGCGTGGAATGGGCTGCCAACGGCGCTGGTGGCGGTGGAAACGATAGGTGGATAAGAGAATCCAGGATGGCTACATGGAGCTTAAAGAAATAGATGGCTATGGGTAAAGCCTAGGTATTTCTAAGGTAGGGACATGGTCGGCACAGCTTTGGGGGCCGAATGGCCTGTATTGTGCTTATGGTTTCTATGTTTCTATGGTACAACTCCATGCAAAGTCCCAATGAATTCCTCGCACGTATCCCTTCCTGGAGAACTGTCTGCCTAATACTTTGCGACAGGACTGGACAAACACTGCAGGTCACACCTTCCCAGAGAGTTCTCCGTCCCCAGCACTGGGACAACTCTGAACAAGGACCATGTATTCACTCTGATTAACAACTCAGAAACAGGCAATACCTCAGTGTAAAACTCTCCCAGTCACACATCCCGGACAGCTGCCCGTCCCCGAACACTGGGACAACTCTGAACAAGGACCATGTATTCACTCTGATTAACAACTCAGAAACAGGCAATACCTCAGTGTAAAACTCTCCCAGTCATACATCCTGGACAGCTGCCCGTCCCCAGCACTGGGACCGCTCTGGGCAATGTTCCATTAAAGGTAAGTACCACGTTCAAGTCGATTCCGTGAGCTGAGGAGAGGTTGAGGTTTAGTGCCATTTGTCATTAAATATGAAACATTCTGGACATTGAATTGACAGGATCGATATCACTGACGGATATTTGTGCAATGATGATCACGTTCGAGGACTGCAACATGATCATTATCAGGTTCACATCTGTTAACTCACAGAAATACCAAACAGGAATCGCTCCGCTCACTCACCAGGAACTCCAATGACGGCAATGAACACTCTCAACATTTTATCCGCACTCAAGTACCTATCCAACATTGAAGACATTTTCTCTGTCCAGTGATTTGCTCCCTTGTGCTCCAGGCGATCTCTCGGAATGAAATGTTGAGGCGGCACATGCCGGGGGTTCTAATACCATTTGGCGACTCCACAGGGACAGATTTCAACAGATATAAAAATAAAGATATGTTAATTATTTACAATCCGATTACGTCAGACAAGTGCAATCCCTGCGGAGACCGTTTGTGATTAATTTAGGAATTTATTGTGAAACTGCAAACAACTGAAATTGTGATGGTACTAAGCGATGTAAACAGCGAGAGACATTATTCCAGTAAAGGGGTTAGGTTTCAAAGACCATCAGACCCAACTCTCCACCTCATGATGTGTCGGTGTGACTGTTGTCCATCGGTTGAGCAGATCAACTGAGAGTGATCAACGGCAGTTTCACTCTAATTCTTCATCAATTGTAATCACAATACTTCTCACTCTAACCTCATCTCTCACTCCCAATCACCAATAACTACCCTCAGCATGTTTGTATGAAGTGTTCCAAAATTTGCCATGAGTCAAAAATATATTTAGTTTTATCACCATTGAGAGAAATGTATGTTCCGAGGGAGGAAAAGTTGGAGCCTGCTGATTGTCTCACTCCTACACTAGACAGAGAAAGGTAAAGAGCAGAACCAGTCCCTTCGGCCCACAGTCTGTGACGGATCCTACCTACCGACACGTCAGCAGTCTGCCTACAGTCCCTGCTTCTCCCATCCTCACAACAGTAATCTTGCATTTTTGTGTTCTCTGTTCTCAGAGGAGAAGGGTGGAGAGAAAAGGATAGAGTGGAGAGTCTCCACTGTCTGTGACGGATCCTACCTACCGACACGTGAGCAGTCTGACTACAGTCCCTGCTTCTCCCGTCCTCACAACTGTAATCTTGCATTTCTGTGTTCTCTGTTCTCAGAGTTTTTTTGACCATCTGTGTTCATCAGTTGGGTCCTACAACTTGTCTAAATCTTACAAGCTGTCATATCAAGTACTCTGGGCTTCCACTCTAAATGTAAAGATTATAGGAACCTTTTATCAGACACAAAAATATTGAACTAAATTATATCATTGTCGCTGGTGAGATTGGTTTTGCTTACCTTTAAATGACCGTTTCCCCAGGGATATAAATATTTGACGCATTTCCTGTTTTAGAGTCTCTACCGACAGTGTGTCCTGCAACTTCTCCATTTTCTTCAGTGAGTTAGTCTTCCGGGGGCCCCGAACGATGGCCATCCAACTCTGCACTCTCACAGAGGTGACTGGGTGTCTAAGAACACAACGGGGAGATGGAGACGCGGATAAGAAAGTACAGGGGTGTGTGTGCGCGCGCGCGCCCGTGAGCGTGCATATCTCTGTCTGAATGTGTGCGTAAGTGTGCATGTGTATATCTATATGTGTGTGGGGGTAGGAGTATTTGCTCACAGGGTATGTGTGAAGCGTCTAGTGCAGTAATGTAGTAGTGCTTGTAGTTAGTCCATACTGCATGCTGTGTGCCGCATACTGCTCTCTGTTTGCTACTCTCTGCTCACAGCTATTGCCGCTGGATAGCCTTCTTAATAGAGGATGAAAAGAGGAGCCTAGTGTACAAGCCTCATCTGCCAGTACAGAGCCTCTCCACCATCAAGACTCCTGCAGTGCCTCCTCGGGGCCACACACGGAAACTGGGTATCTTACGGTCCCAGGCTAAACTACAGGGGATCTCGGAGCAGTATTGAGCCCCAGAGACGTGGCGTGCAGGCCCACCACTGTGTGGATACGCCCTGGTGCCCGTCAGCCACTGTCCCAGCTATGGGCAAATAGCCCCGCTGTCTTGTGGTAAGTCTGTTGAGACAGTAAATTAAATTGGTCCCTCCATTTAGTGAAACAGAAGGTTATTAAATTGGAATTTGATGTTACAACAGTACAATTTTTGTGATAACTCATATTAAAGGTAAAGATAATGTGGTTGCTGATTGTCTATCTCGATGTTTCTTTTATGGAGTGATTTTTTTTAACAATTGTAACACTCCTGTATTGTAAGTTGTAAGATGTTATGCGATGATACTATGTATATTGTGTATGTTATAAAATTTATACAATTTTTTCTTGTAAATAATTGATAAAATTTTGTTCTAGACAGACCAATTTTTTTTGGAGGGAGGTGTTACGTATCAGTGGGTATATTGTACTTGTCACGTGACAGTGGTGTTGAAGATATGCTGGACCTAATGTAGTGGTCTTGTGATGGTGGAATGACGTCATTTCCCCGTCAGTAGAGGTCATGTTACGGATTCAGAAACAATAAATATATAAGTTAGGCAGGGTTTTTTATAACAAATAAAATATTTATTAAACACTGAAAAACAAATCCCCAAAAGTAAACAAACAACTAACGTCACCGGAAATCAGCTGCTGTGCGGCAGCTTAAACAGTTCTTAAAGGAATAAATCGAAAACAGTTCGTAAAACGATGCTGCAAAAACAGTTCTTCAAAGTAGTACTGCAAAAGTTCAAAATGCTTACAGTCCATTAACGCAGAGACTTTTTAGTGGATTTAAATTCTCTTTCATGTCGTGTTGTTGCGGTTCCCAGTCCAACTATACTTTTCCCGGATAATTTACGAAGATGAAAATGAAATGGCTTAAAGGCACTGACCTTTCCTTTAGAAAACTCTACCCAAACCTTTCTGCAATTACTTGCAGGGGCTAACACGGGCAGAGCCAACGAATTCCTTCCGAACGAGGATCAAACAAGGTCGAACCTGTTTCACCATCGAAATCGACTTTCCTCGATCTTTTAGCTCCCGAACTCCGATCTTCACTCTCCACTGATTTTTAACTGGCAGTATTATAAAGAAACTGCCGGCAATGACCTTTTAAACTTTAGGCATTAAATAAAATTCCATCATTCAACCAAACTGCGACATAATATTGGACCACGCAGTGGCACGGAGTCAAAATGGCAAATCCGGCCACGAACTGCCCCTCCTCACAGGGAGGGGTCCTCCTTTTATATCCTGTAAAAAATACCTGTCACATGACCTCTACTAGCGGGAAAAAAACGTCACTCCACCATCACAAGACCACTACCTTAGGTCCAGCATATCTTCAACACCCCTGTCACGTGACAAGTACAAGATACCCACGTGTACGTTACAACTTTCCTGCCCAGTTGAGGGGAAGCGTGGATCTCAGACCCCCTTCCTCACCACACAGCCACCAGGTGTCTGCTAACGGGATGGTCTGGGCGTCCAATGTGCCTTCGGGTGGAGGGGAGCCTACGACGTGTCTTTTGCTTAGGTTAACTACACCTGTGTGTAGTTACCTCTGAAATGACCCACTGGACGAGCACAATTCAACCGCCAGGAGTAAGATATGTTAAAGTGCCGGGGATGATTGTATTTAATGTATTTAAGTAAACTACTTAAGAACTTTTTAAAAGCTATTATTAATGCTTTTTGAGAGAGTGATTTAGATGCATATCATATTTTTACTGAGTTAAGTATTGTATGTAATTAGTTTTGCTACAACAAGTGTATGGGACATTGGAAAAAAATGTTGAATTTCCCCATGGGGATGAATAAAGTATCTATCTATCTATCTATCTATCTATCTATCTATCTATCTATCTATCTATCTATCTATCTATCTGTCTGAGTAAAACATTCATAGCTGAACTGATACTGCATTATAAGCTTTTCCAGTATCGGTGTCTAGCTTCTTGTTCCTCCTGTCTGTCTCCTGCTAACTGCTCCTCCACACCACTTACCTCGGACACCTCACCTGATTGTCCTTGCAGGACTGCCCTGGTGCAGTGGTTCAGATGGTACCAGGTGGAGCGTCCTTCTACCTGAACTGCGGTGGGTAATGCCTGAGTCAACGTAAAGGGTCCTTCCCTTCTTGACTCGTTCCACTTTCTCCGAAAAACTCGCACGTAAACCTGGTCTCCTGGTTTGATCGGTCCTTCCCCTTGTACGGTCTCCGGCTCTTTCTGTTTTTCCTGTACATAAATAGACCTATGTATCATAGTTAGCTGCTGCATGTATTGTTTCAATTCTATTTTCAATTGTTCCAAACTAGGTCCTCTATACGGCCCTCTCTACTGGGGCACTGGCATGGGCCTCCCAGTGAGCATCTCATGCGGTGTCAGGCATGTTATTCGATTAGTTTGCATGCGGTAACTCATCAATGCTAACGGTAAAGCATCGACCTAATTAAGTTTAGTGTCTGCACAGATTTTGTTCAGTTTGGCTTTCAGGGTTCCATTAATTCTCTACCATGCCCTGCGACTGAGGGTGGTATACACATCCAAATCTTTGCTTTATCCTTAGCGCTTGTAGTACGAATTTGACCACTTTCTGGATAAAAGCTGAACCATTGTCTGAGCTAACTTCTGCAGGTATTCCAAACCTTAGGATCACTTCATTTGTCAGAAATTTTACCACTGTCTTTGCACCTTGATCTCTTGAAGGTACCTCCTCCACCCATCTGCTAAATCGATCAATTACTACCAGCATGTATCTTTTTCCCTCTCACTGTCTTTATCATGTCTACGTAATCGATCACTAGATGTTTAAATGGTCCTTCAGGTACGGGAATGTGACCTATTGGGGTTGTAATTCCCTTCCGAACATTATTCTGTGCGCATACCTCGCACTGTGACAAGACAAAATCCACTGAAGCCTGTAAATAAGGTGACCAAAAACCATCCTTCTTTATTTTCCTTATCACTTCCCCCCTTGCACAATGGTCCATCCCATGCGCTTCTGAAATCAGAATCGTCAGTGGAGGGTTTGGCGCTACCAGCAAACCGGCTTCCATGCTCCACAGGCCTTCCGGGTTCTGCTTGGTCCCCCTTCGTCTCCACATTGTCTGTTCTGCCAAGGTTGCCTTACCTTGCATTTCAATTAGGTCCTCTACCACTGGTTCTGGAGCTAGGCTTACCTGGGGGGCAACTACAGCTGATGTACATCCAGACGATTTTCTGGCTGCCTCGTCCGCAGCTTAATTTCCCTTTGTTATTACATCATTTCCCTTTTTATGTGCCTGGCATTTTACTATAGCCAATGCTTTTATTAAGTCTAGAACTTGCTGACAATGTTGTATGCGATCTCCACTGCTTTTTTTAAAAAAACGTCTCTGTTTCCACACTGCCCCGAACAAATAATATACTCCATGAGCATATGCGGAATCAGTAAAAATGTCTACTTTCTCACCTTCCATCATTTCACACGCAGCTGCCAAGGCTTTGATTTCCGCTAGTTGGGAAGAACACGGTTGAGGACAGGACTCCATACTAATAATCTTAAAGCTGGACTGATCCTGCTGCACTACTGAGAACCCTGCGTGATTTCCATCATAATCCCTATAACAAGAGCCATCTACAAACAGAACCTTTTTATCTATATTCTCTAGTGGTTCTGACCGTAAATCTGCCCTCAATTTGGCAAATGCCATCGTCTTCCCTACACAATCATGGGGTTCTCCTTCATAGTCTAAAGGGACAAAATCGGCTATATTACTGGTAGTGTATCTCTGTATAGTTATGTCTGGAAATGTCAATAGCATCTGATACGCTGCTATCCTGGCTGGCGTCAGCACAAATTTCCCTCTTTCCAGCAATTCTGCTACTTTGTGGTGTGTGCACAGAGTCACAGGATAGTCCAGGGTTACAGATGATGCCTTTTCATACGTATAGGATAGCGCCGCCAATCCCCGATAACAGGGTGGATACCCCCGAGCCACCTCATCTAGTCTCGTACTGTAGTATGCTATCGGCTGTTTTGCTTTTCCTGTGCCTGTCTCTTGTGTTAGAACCGCTGTGACATAACTTTCCTGTCGGTTGGATACAAACAAATGAAAAACCTTCTCGTAGTCAGGCAAAGCTAATGCTGGTGCTGACTGCAATTCCTGCTTAATAGTATTGAAAGCTATCTCCGCCTCTCCATTCCACTGTAAACTGTTCTTCAAATTTGTATGTCCTGCTTCTTTCATTATCTTTCTCAAAGGTGCCACAATCTCAACATATTCTCCTATCCAATCTGAGCTGTACCCTGCCATTCCCAAAAACGTCATCATCTGCCCTACAGTCTGGGGTTTTGGGACCTTAGTTATTACCTCAATCTGATCTGGTGCTATCGCCTTCGCTCCCTTGGATATTACCCTGCCTAAGTATTCCACTTGCTGCGTGCAAAATTGCAGTTTCTTTTTGGATACTTTATTTCCTCGGTGTGCCAGCTTCTCTAACAGAGTTATAGTGTCCTGCTTACACTGTTCCTCGCTGTGGGAGCAAATCAACAGGTCATCCACATACTGTAACAATGTACTTTCCAATGATATGCCCTCTAGGTCTGCCTTCAACAGCTGATTAAAAACGTGGTAAATGTTTAAACCCTTGCGGCATTCTGGCATAGATATACTGAGCACCTCTATAAGTAAATACAAACAAATACTGACACTGATCGGCCAGAGGAATGCTGAAGAAAGCCGAACACAAATCAATCACTGAAAAGTAACTTGCTTCTGGTGGAACATTAGTCAAAAGCGTGTGTGGGTAGGAGACTACCGCTGGCCAGTCCTCTACCACATCATTTACCGCTCACAAATCATGCACCAATCTCCACTTAGATTTATCTGCTTTTAAGACCGGCAGCAACGGGGTATTGCATGGACTGTTCGTTCTTTTAAGCACTCCTATTTCAAGCAACCCCTGCACTGTCGATGCTATTCCCTCTTCTGCTTCTGGTCTTAGAGGGTATTGTGGTCTCCTGGGTAGAATTGCTCCCCTTTTCAGCCTTATTTCCACCGGACTAGCTGTTTTTATTTTCCCTACGTCCTTGTCATGCTGTGACCACAGAATAGACGGCAACTCATCTAACCTTCTATCTTTCTGCTGGCCTCTTTCCTTTCCCAGCAAGGGCAGGTGTGGTTGGGGAGTTATTTCGACCTCTCTCACTGTCCCTACCATACCGACACTTATCATTATTTTAATGCAATTGTTGTCTTCTGATATCCACACCTGTCGTGATTTTCCTCCACACTGTTACGGTTTCAGCACTCTTAACTAAGGGTCCTAAGTCTTTAGACTGATATCCCTTGTTGACCAACAACATTACGTGGGGCGCAGCCTCCGGTATCCTGTACCATTTTTCAAAAAGGTGTTCCACTTAACTTGTAAAGCTGCCCCTTGCTTTCCAATTATCACAGCCTCCCCTTCCAGGTGCTGTTGGGTACATGCCTCCAGGTGCCATCTCTCCTCTAACTCCCAGTTCTGAGTCTCGTCAAAAATCACTGTACAATGTAGCTCAGATTTAGGCATTAACCCCCTTGATAATATAGCCTGCACGCCCTTTTTCCATTTCTCCCAGGTTTCCTGAATCTGATCTGCGATGTCTCCTATCCAAAAGACATTAGCCTTCTTGTCTTCTCGCACTATCAATTGAGCCCCTGCTCTTTCCACACTCAGCCCATTTCTGGGTCATTCTAATTTTAATTCCAGTTTCAATAAGGCATCTCTGCCTAACAAATTAATCGGAGTTCCTTTGAATACTAGCACCAGCAAAACAATTCCTTTATTTCCCATTCTCAACCACACTGGAGCCGTGCACTGTGTCAACTGTGTTTTCCCCGAGAACCCTACCGTCTTAATAAACTTTCCTGACATGGGAAGGTGAAGGGCATACTGTGGCTGTACGCAAGTGTACGTGGCTCCAGTATCTATCATCATTGGTGTCAGTTGCCCTTCTAACATAACCTGAACAATGGGTTCCTCGTCTGCCTCCCTTGTTATCATTGGGTAATGTCCCTTCCCACTCGAGTTCTCGGGGCACCCCTAATACCTCGCATAGGGATTCACAGGTCCGCTTGGGCCTGTGGGGCTGGTCCTTGGCTAAACTTTAGTTCCCTTCTTATCGGTTCCTGCTGGTGTGTGACAGGCCATGGTGTAAACGGACAATCTCTTCTCATGTGACCTGGCTGATTACATCCCCAGCACAATCTCTCTACCTCTATTTCCCCCTGTTTGCTCATTGGTCCCCTCTGCCCATAGCTCCTCTGTCCCCCTCCTTGGGACTTCCAGTCCTGTCTGGGTTGTTTGAATTTTGTCTGTTCCTGATAGGGCATTTGTGGGAATGCTCCTCCAAAGACGTTGATTATTGGCATGGAGTTTTCCAGCCCTTGTCTTACAGTATGATTGGTCCCTCCATATAACCGTGCTTTGTCCAGTTTGATGGCTGTACTCGAACTGGTGGTTGCTGGCAGCATCTTTTTGTTTTTCCCTTTTTCCTTCTTTTTGAGTTCTTCAAGCTGCATTTGTATTAACTTTCTTTGCACCTCTTCCTGCTGCTCAGCCAACCTTCGTTTGTCTTTCCGGTATTTCTCAACCGCAGGGACTACGTGGTCTCTAAATTCTTGTGGGGTCATTGACGTCAGCCCAAGCACTTCCTCCAGTTTGGATTTTACTTACGGAGGCATTGCATCCAAAATGCTATGTCGGAACAGAGTGGTGATAAATAAGCTATTTTTCACCTCTTGCTCAGTCTCCAGTCTCCACCTTTTCAACTGGTTTTCTACTTAGGTTGCTGGGTTATCAGTGTCTCCCAGTCGATCCCTCTTTAAGGCTTTGGGGTCCACTTTGGGTGGATAAAGCTTTCTGAGGACTTGCCATACCCTCTGCCTCTCTCTGTCAAACCCGTCTCCATCAGTTCTCGGGTCGTTCGAGTTTACTATGCCAGCCATTTCCATTAGTTCGTTAAATTTGGAGGTTCCCATCAACCTTATCAATAGTGCCTTCAAATCTCCCATAGCCAATAATCGTCCTGCTGTTTCTTCCTCAAAGGCTCTAATCCATTTCCCTGCTCCTTCATGTAGATTGGGCAGAGTGTTTTTCAGCCCTTCAAGGTCCTGGGATCCCCAAGGGATGTACTGCACTTGTCCTGATCCTTTAACTAACAACGGCATCATTCTTCCTCCTCCTTCCCACCTGCCCTGGCTCTCCTCCTCGCCTGACTCCGAATCTGTCTCAGGGTATGTCTTTACTGCCTCCCACACAAATGTCTCCGGGGTCCTCTTCTTCCCTCGGTCTCCCTGTGGAGTCCTTCCTTTCTGTCCTGATTCAATACTTGTTTGGCCCCTGGAGTATTTTTCGCATCTCCTCTGGCAATCCCCTCTCAGTAACTTATCTCGCTCTCTCTCTACTTCCGCAAGTGGCTGCCCTACCGCCTCCTTCTGCTCTCCTGGGCTTCTGCCTCCTACCTCTTCCCCACAAATTCTCGCATCCTCTCTCTCTCCACTTAACTCTAGCTCCTCCAATGAGTCACCTTCTCTTTCTTCCTGTACTCGTGCTTGATTCCTGTATCCTGTATCCGTACTCGTGCTTGATTCCCTTTTCTCTTGTGTTTCTCCAAGACTCTCATCTCCTATCTTTTTTCCACTTCTTCTTGAATGCCTCATCTCTTCCTGCCCTGATGAGCCACTTTCTTTTCTAGTCTGTTTATTTCTACAGTATAACCGATACTCCTCATACTCCTTTTCTTCTCTCAAGTATTTCATCTGTTCAATCTCTTTTTCCATTTCTCTCTTTGCCTGTTCCACCTTTATCCTTTCTGCCTGTATCTCCTTCCATATCGCCGCTTTTTCCTTCTCATATTGTCTTTTTTCCTCCTCGTTATCCCAAACGTGTACTTCTCCCTGCATGTTTACTGTTCCCGTCAGCAGGGGGCACTGCTTAGGGTTTCCTTCCTCATTATAGGGCGGGTGCTTTTCTGTTTCTTTCGCATCCGGGTACGGAGCTGAAGACAGTTTCTCACTGTACCTCCTTCTCTCTAACAGACTGTTTCTCTAGCACCTTAGTGTCTTCCTTGCTTGTAATCAATATTCTACTGCCCTCCTCGGCCTTTCTCCCTCCGTTCTGAAGGGTTTTAGCACTTCCATTTCTCGTTCTCTTTTTTGCCCTCTTTTCTTAGATTTATCTTTTGGTTTGTAATTTTTAATTAGTCCCTCCATTTCTTCGCACAAGCTTACATCAAACGTTCCTTCTCTTGGCCATTTTGTGACCATGTTTTTGGTTCTCTTTTCCCATTTTTCTGAAGTTTTTGTGATCTCATATTTATTTACCGGGAATTTTTTTGCTCAGAATCTCTACTGCCGTTCCTTTACCTGTCATGTTGTTCTTTCTTTATAAGGTATTTCAGAGATTCACAGATCGTTTACTGGATAATATTATTTACTCTAATTCTAACCCTAGTCTATCGTCTATCTACCAGCACTTTAAACTATATATTGGACTGTCCTTGTTTCCTATTCTGTTCTGCCCGTACAGACCTCTATTCAGAGCGGTACTCACAGAATCTTTCTCTTTGCACCTCGTCTATTCAGACCTTTATCTCTTAAAGCGGTATCCACGAGGATTTTCTCTATTTTCCCTTTCCCTACTCGTTCAGACCTTCGTTTTATACGAAGCGGTATCCACAGGGATTTTCCAACACCACGTGGAATTTTTCTTAACATAACTTCTTATTAACTTATTTGTACTTACCCTCACTGCAGTGTTCTTGATCAATCCTCTGAGACTCCTGTTAACCCCCAATTCTGCCAGATTCTTTGGACCGGAGAGACCCTTCGGCAGTGGTTCCACACTTCTGAGACTCTAAGACCTCCCCAAAACCAACAGGATTCTTAGTCCACTTTGTCGCAAAAAGCGCTTACCTTTTGTTTGGGTGCACCCTTAATTCTGTTAGCCTTGTGGGGGTCCCTAGAGGACTGGGAAGCGTCCCCAATCTGCCGTTTCCTTTCCGCAGGTCTTTTTCCTGTCCTGCCGCGGTCACCAATTTTGTCGTGGTTTTTCATGCCCCACAAACGAGCAGGAGACGCAGAAGATTCTTCAAGAAGTATTAAACTTTAATTTGCAAATCAAAGCTGAGACAGTCAGTGAGCTAGTCGCTGATTGCCCACCGATCCTTGTACATAGCATTTTTTATAGCAATCGCCTGGTTTAGTTGCATTAGCATATCCAATCGGTCTATAGGTGCGTATCACAAGTACATCCGCCACTATTGTTTCTACCCATTGACTTAATCATGTTTTAATCTACATCTCTTAGCTACCTCTCATTAACACACCATTGTCTTCTACATTCAATTGGATACATGCATAGCAAATAGCAAACTCAGACTACATAATCCACATCTCTTAGCTACCGCTCATTGACACACCATTGTCTTCTACATTCTTAAGGTTTCATTCTCTAGCAAATAGCAAGTTCAAAGCTGACTACATAGTTATGGTTACACAGCAAACAATGCAATTTTTATACTCCAATACGAACATATCTAATTGTTCCTTTTAATGCAAAACATCCAGTCCCAGCAACAGCCGTGTAATTTTTTTTCTGCATTTTGTTCAAAATTAATCACATCTTTCCTGGAGGTAGCTGAGCAAAACCCGCAATAATATTCCAAATTAATCCTCAACGAAGTCTTAAACAACATCAGCATAGCCGTTCAGTTCTCTGTAAGTCATCCGTACAATCGAACAGATCCTTTCCCGTAGTGAATACCGAATCAAGGTATTCATTAAGTATCTCTGCTATCTCCTTCTGTTCTATACACAATTTTCCGCTGTCACACTTGATTGGTCAATATTCTCTGACGTCTTATACTCTTGCTCTTCACTTTGTTATAGAATGCCTTGGGATTTTCCTTAATCCTGCCCACCAAAACCTTGTCATGACCCCTTCTGGCTCTCCTAATTTCATTCTTAAACTCCTTCCTGCTGGTTCTTCAAGATTTTTTCAACCTTTCGTATGGTTTTCTTTTCTTCTTGACTAGATTTACAACCGCCTTTATACACCTCTGCTCCTGTACCGTCCACAACATTCCCTGTCTAATCGGAAAGTTCCTATGCTGAACTCCTCGCAAATATCCCCTGAACGTTTGCCAAATTTCTTACATAAGTTTCCCTGAGAATATCTGCTCCCATTTTATGATTCCATATTCCTGCCTGATAGCCTCATACTTCCCTTTACTACAATTAAACGTTTTCCTAACTTGTTTTTTTCCTCTCCTTTTCCAATACCATGGTAAGGAGATATAATTTTGATCACTATCTTTAAACTGCTCCCCCACTGAGAGATCTAACACCTGTCCAGATTCATTTTCCTATACAAGATCAAGTACAGCCTCCTCTCCTGTAGGCTTATCTACATATTATGTCAAGAAACCTTCCTGAACACACTTAACAAACTCTACCCCATCTAAAACCTTTGCTCCAGGGATCTGCCAATCAATATTGGAAAATTAAAATCTCCCACCAAGACAATCCTGTTATTATTACACCTTTCCAGAATTTGTTTCCCTATCTGCTCCTCGATGTCCCGATTACTATTGGGCAGTCTATAAAAACACCCTGTAAAGTTACTGACCCCTTCCTGTTCCTAACCTCCACCCACTCAACCTCCACTCGGTAGACAATACTTCCATGACCTCCTCCTTTACTGCAGTCGTGACAATATCTCTGATCAGAAGTGACAAACCCCCACCTCTTCTGCCTCCCTCACAGTCCTTTCTGAAACGTCTAAAGCCTGGCACTCGACATAGCTATTCCTGCCCCTGAGCCATCCAAGTCTCTGTAATGGGCACAACATCATAGTTTCAAGTACTGATCCACGCTCTAAGCTCATAATACAAGTTCATAATACTGGCTGCATTAAAATAGATACGTCTCAAACCATCGGTCCGAGCGCATTCCTTCTCTATCACCTGCCTATCCTCTCTCTCGTAATATCTACAAGATTTCTCTATTTGTGAGTCGACCGCCTCTTCCTCCGTCTCTTCAGTGCGGTTCCCACCCCCAGAAATTCTAGTTTAAACTCTCCCTAACAGCCTTAGCAAACCAGTGACATGCCTTTACAAGGCAGATGACCTGACATCAGTGGTCACATACGAAGCACCTGCGAAATGCTCCAACTGCTCACAGGTCCATCTAACACCTGCTCTCATGACTTTTCGTGTCCATGATCGTGGTGTGACACAGTTGTTCCCGGACACCCCCCTCCCCCCCCCAATCCTTTCCAGTGGTGGAGTGCAGTCAAACTAAGTGAAGGCGCGCCTCACGCCGTCTTTGCTGGAGACGTATCTCCACGTCGCCACCTGTAAGCACAGTAGCAACAGGTGACCAGCATTCAGACAGACTGACTGCTATATCGATAAATACTGTATCTTCATATTTCTGGGCTGAATTTCATTTTAATTTATTGGTGTGTAATTCTTACCAGAATAGCACAAGCTCGCTTTGAATGTTGAATCCTGTTTTGTTTGGTGAACATACATCATGTGAAGGTTTACTGTGAGTGGGACAGAGGTGGTGGAATTCCCTCAACACCTTGTCTGAGTATGTGCAATTCTATCCCTATGTTCTTCCCTCCTGCCTCCATGGTGCGCTCACCTGCTCTGTCTCCGCTTTTCTCCCCACCATTCACCCTCTCAATACACCGTTCTCTCTCAGTTTTATTCTTCCATCTTCTCTTACCCTCGTCTCCCTACTCTCTTCCTTTCTCCTCTCACCTTAATATTCCTCCTCCTTCTACCTCACTTCCCCCTATCTCTCCTCAGACCCACCTCTCACTCTCACATTCTCCCTTTTCTGTCTACAACCTTACCCTCTCCCTTCACTAACGATAGCAACCCATCCCTTTCAATGTGCGATAGTGACAGAGACACAATTGTCGGCAAGATAAACAGTGTTTGTGCTGTGTTTGGATATCGGAACTTGGCTGGCATTCAGAGGAGATAGTAGCAAAGTGGAAAGAGGAGGAGAGAAAAAGACAGAGAAGGAGAGAGGAGAAAGAGAGAGGAAGAGAGCGAGGGAAAGATTTCAGGAATTCTGGGGAAGAGAGAAAGAGTTTGGGGAGAGAAAGATAGAAGAGAGGGACAGGGAGAGTAGGAGGGCGGGACAGATGCGGAAACGAGAGACGAGGGAAGAATAAAGAGCTGAGGGAGAGAGAATGAGAGAGAAAATAATTGAAGGAGAGAAAATGAAAGGAGAGAGGCAATGGGCTTGGAGACTTGGGAGAGAGAGCCTGGGGAGAAAGAATGTTCACAAAATTCATGTTACTGATCACCTTAACAAAATGGCAGCCTCCGCCTTTTCAAGCACAAGGCAAAAAGACATGCGTTTGGTTTGTCTACTTCTACTGTTCTTGCTCTTGTCCCGTTGACGTTTACTTCTATATTTCAAACCCATCTCCAGTAATAGTTACAGTAATTCTTCAAGTAATTCATAATGTTCCTTTCAGGTCTTTGCAACAGGAGACTATCTACATATTGAATTAAACACGGGGGAGCTGAAAAAGCTTTCAGCCTGTTTGCCAACAGCTGATATCAAATTGTCGGCGAATTCTGAAAACCTTGCGGCAGAACAGTCGAAGTATACTTCTGTCCTTGCGGAGTGAAAGTTTATTAAAATTGACACTCTCTTTTCAATGGAATAGACCAAACTCCATTACTTATATTGAGCACTGTAAGCCAAGTTACTACGGTGTTCTGCTCAATCATATTCCCGGATTCGTGGAGGAGGGACGGAATGCATGGTTATAAATAACCCCAGACTGAACTTGCCCAGGCGTCATCTCTGAGAGGAGATTATTTATCGGATAGGCCTGGAAAGCACTCCGATTCTTTTCAAGCAAAAACAACCTATTTCATAGGTATGGCTATTCCGAACACACAGAATAGAAAGAAATCAATAAATTAAAAACACCAGAAATATGCTGACTTAAGAAAGGAAAATTAAAGACTATGGCACATAAACTGTGTCGCAATTGTAATATCTACTGCTGCTTTCATCTCAAGTTATTTAAAAATACATATGAACAATGAATACATATGAACACAGCAATACGTATGTAAGTCTCCGGAAAGCCACAATAATAAACACGGCCAGAATAGTCCGAAAGTTCCGAGCAATTGAGAAACCACTGTTCTTGTCTATGTCCACACCTCAAGTTTTACTAGTTTTCACGGAGGAAATAAAATCATAAACATGCGATTGTGTTGGAGTGAATGCAGAGGAGATTAAACATGCAGTTTGCTCGGATGGAAATTTATTAGTGATCACGAAGTGAGATAACATTCTTTCCTTGAAGGAGAGTAGGCATTGGGGGTTTCCATAGAAACTGCACAATTATGATCAGAATGCACGAGTTCTGTAGATTTAAATGTTTCTCCTTAACAGGTTCATCTAATGTGACGGATAAATGCAAGATTTACAGCAAGTTTGTGTTGACTGTTAACATTTCTTGTCGTTTTTATTCCCATGCAAAATGTAAAGTAATGTATGAATAACGATTAATTTTGCGGGACGGTCGATGTGCCTGACAGGTTTTCGTTTGTGCTTGCGCCAGCAGGGGGGCATGGAAGTTGGTGATGTGCCTATTCAGTTTGGTCGTTTCGTTCTTTACCGAGGGGCTGAGATTTGGAGATTGACGATCGTGCCACCTGTTTCCTTCACTTTCTTGGTTTCCTGGCTACCTGGGGAATTGAAGAATTTCAGAGTTGTGTACTTTGATAATAAAATATACCTTGGAACCTTTGAGAGGCATTTCCACTGATACGGTATTGGATGTTCTCAGATCCCGGCATGCTCTATCATGATCGAAAGGGGCGTGGCGGTGACCAGGCGGGAAGATGGGGGAAAACATTAAACTAATATGTAAGATCAGTTCATTAATTGTTGGGCGGGTGAAATCGCGGGCAGCGGGTGTCGAAGTGTTTGTTCCTGCGTTTCATCTCTCTATGGCTCTAAACAAGTTTCATTCTCCCCGCTGTGACTTTGTTTCGTAATCAGCATATCTGCAGTGTCACGGTGGAAAGCACCGCAAGCGCCTCTGAGAAGAGGTCAGACATTCTGTTTATTAATGAATTGAATAATTGGCGTGAGCGGATATTTCGCTGCGCTGATGAACTGCTCTCTGAACTTGGACTGAGTTATCCCATAAATAAACGTGTTTGTGCAGCAACTTAATATCGCCAGCATATATCCCGAATGCCGAAATATGTACTCCGAATCGTTGTAATTATTTGGGTCAGCTCCGGCAATGATATAATATAGGAATTCGGCAACATTCACTGACCACAGGATTATACAACTTCCGGAGATGGAGAGAAGTAAGATCACAGACCTCGTCCTCCTCTCCATCTCCGAGTCTCTGCGGTTCTCCGTCGAGCCCTGACCCCCCAGCCCCTTGCGGACGCGACTAGTCACTAAAATGTGTCTGACTGTCAGAGTGTTGAACAATAATATCAGCAAAAAAGGGAGTAATGGCGTTCGAACGGTAGAAAGCCATCGATACACCACCCACCCGGGATCCGTATAGTAGCTTGGCTCTCGAATACAGTCCCAGGGTATATTGTCAGTCACGTTCACAGAACGAAATGTAAAGAAGAAGGGCACATTTTTTACACAGAGCAGAGACCCAGCTGTTGTCAGAACCACAGCCGCAGTTTTCCCGGTGCAATACTTTGCTTTCCGCTTCTGGCAACAGATGGCGACAAACCGATCAAACGTGAAAGTGACGGTGAACCAGAGAGAACAGTCTGTTGCAGCCATTCCCAGGGCGGAGATCGCGCTGCATACGGGGGTGATGTCCAGGAAAGTCCCGGGGAAGTAATAATAACTGACCCGCCACAATATGACCTGAAAGATGATGGTTAGTAGATCCGCCGTTGCCATGGACACCAGGTACCGCGTGGTGCAGAAGGAGAGGCCGCACTTTCCCCGGGACAGGATCACAATCGCCACTAAATTCACTGGGGGAACAGCAAAAAGAAAGAGTGAGTTACTGCCTCTCCGTTCCGTCTGCCCGAGCACAGAAATAAGCTGGAAATTGAGAACAATAAAACTTTCCAGACAATACATTTCTGGAGATTTAGAAGGTGTAAAACGTTACGGTGCTCGGTACAGGAAGGGGAGCAGTGGTTGGGAAGGAGGTATTGTCAACTGATTACCGAGGGAAACTTGGAGAAATCGATATAAGTCTACAAACCTCAGGTTTTCGAGTCGACTGGAAAGCCTGTTCACCTCGGCAACTTCCTCAGCAATGACGATTGCCGCTTTCACGACACCTATATTCTGTTGCTCCCCTCGTATAGCGAAGCCTGGCTCCCCCCGCAAATCTCACAAGAAATTTATTTCTACGTTCGTGTGTCTTCCTCTCCTTCTCGACTCTCATTTGTCACCCGCCCACAGGGGCCGCGCCTAGCTCGCTTCTTTCAGATTCCACGCCTACTCTTGGTTGTGGTGGGTTCACACTATGTCGAGGAATCGGATCAGAAATTCCCAAGTTTGGCTAGTAAAAATATTAGATATTTTTCACGGTAGTGCTTAAGAATACTATTTTCAAGGAAAAACTCAATGGGTACCTCAGAACATCTCCTATTTTAGGTGCTGCTCCAAATTGCTTCATTATTATTCTAGATGCTTCGATACTTATTATTCCAGAGCGGAGTATCGCTTGTACTTTAGCCGTCTGACGTCTAACTGACACCGCTCACTTCACCGATATTAGCGCGTGGAAACAAACACTGGTGCACGGACGCCCACCCAGCTTTCCTTTGAATTTTCGAAACTCCCTATGGATCGAGGCTAACACACAAGTGAACACTACCAGTAGTCCTTGAATCTCAAGAGAGATTCGCTTCCCTCGTTCGTTTCAAAGTTAGAGTAATTCCTTAAAAAACGAGTACAATGCCTTTAAATTTCATTCTAAATCATGTTGCGCGATTGATACAGAATCACCTTAAGGGCGTCGAGCGCGCTGCATTATCAGAGTTTATCAACTTGGAGTTTATGCTTTGCATTGATAAATCACGACTGCCTGCCATCAAGCACAAAATGAATCCATCTCTCCGATCTTCCACTCTACATCTGTTTCACCTGCCGGTTTAATTTCAGCCGAGGCCACTGGTTAAACTGCAAGGAAACTCCTGAATGAACACAGGGTTTTGTCACAATGTCTGCACCGCACTCACTGATACACCAGCATCACAACGCTGTCGGTAACTCACCGAGTTCAAAGACCGCGCACACGGAACTGTAAATGTCAATTCGCCCATGATCTTACCAGGAGCACCAATGACGGAAATGATCAAAAAATACATCTTTCTCACACGGAAAAATGTCTCAAGCATGTTGTTGAGATTCAGCCTGTCTTCCAGCTGCCCGCGATCTCGCTGAAGAAACTCTGAGCTGATGAATCTCCACGGTCATTCATTTATACTCGCTCCAGCACACTGAATATTCAATACTACACAAGGCTGACGTGTCTTCCAACAGCTGGGTAAAAATAAAAATCATGTCATTCAAATCCCAATTGTGATGAGGTATGGATAGCTTGACAGCAAATTGCAAAACCTCAAAGACAAAGAAATGACGATCGGAGAAGTCAGTGAATGTTGTTGTGAGAAACGCTCAGGCTTGACTCTCGGTTTCATGATTGTTATTGTTGCTCTTGTCCATTCCTAGACTCCATAGGCATTGTTATCATAGACCAATGCTGCACTGTCATTGGGCAGCCCTGTTTCACTCTGAAAATTGTCTCAGTTATAGATCATGCAACAGGAATATAAAAAAGAATATGTTACTTGTACGTTCCCGTTATGTTGTGAAGAGCCTTAACCCAATATCGCATCCAGTCTTACGAAGATACTGAACGAATGTAAACGGTTAATCAAATTAATTGGAACACACACGAAGGAGGAACTCAGCAGGTCAGGCGCATCTGTGGAATTGAATGAACAGTCGATGTTTCTGGCAGAGACCATTCTTCACATGTATTAATTCTTCGTCGAGTAGCTCAGCTCCAACAACAAAAAGCAGAATTTCCCAGAGGCCAAGCATTTCAATTGCTGTCCCCATTCCCGGTCCGACAGGTCGTTCCAAGGCCTGTTATTCTTCCACGACGAGACCACACTCAGGCTGGAGGACTGACAACTTACACCCTGTCTCGGCAACCTGCAAACTTATGGCACGAAGATGGAAATCTCTTCCTTTCGGTATTTCCCGGTGCCCCTTCCCTTTTGTCACATCCCCGCTCTAGCCTCTTAATATTCTCCTCACTTTCCTCTGACCTCCCTCATCCTTCCTGTGTTCCCATGATGCACTTTCCACTTCAGTCAGCTTCCTACTTCTTCAGCTCTTCTCCTTCTCCACATAACTTTCCAGCTACTGATCTCGTCCACCTTCCCCAAACACCTGGCATCACCTATCAGCTTCCAGCTTGTCCTCCTCCCGTTCTCCACCTCTCCCAACATTATTATTCTGTCCATTTCCCTCCTTCCTCTCTGGTACTCTTGAAGGACCGTGACCCATAAAGTCATTTTCATTGATGCTCTCTGAGCTGCAGAGTTCATCCAGCGTTTTGTATGCGCATCACATTGAAGCAGTCCCTCGGATGGTAAACCAGCTCCCATCAAGTTTCGCACCGGTATGAAGCAGCGACATTCATTCAGAGCACAGATGCCCCTCGAACTGTTGCAAATGCTGACAGCGACAGAGCACCCGCATTCTTAAATGTGTACCAACATCAACATTGATGTTGGGGAAGTCCAGAGCGAGTGGTCACAGTTCAAGGTTAAAGAGGAAGCCTTTTAGGACCGAGATGAGGAAAATCTTCTTCACACAGAGAGTGGAGAATCTGTGGAATTCTCTGCCTCAGGAAACAGTTGAGGCCGGTTCATTGGCTATATTTAAGGGGAAGTTAGATATGGCCCTTGTGGCTAATGTGATCAGGGGGATATGGAGAGAAAGCAGGTACAGGGTTCTGAGTTGGATGATCAGCCATGATCATACTGAATGGCGGTGCAGGCTCGAAGGGCCGAATGGCCTACTCCTCCACCTATTTTCTATGTTTCTATGTTTACCACAATGACAATTGGTTTCCAGATGCA